>NC_085028.1:4742313-4793403 GCF_963692335.1 Osmerus eperlanus
CACCGGCTGTGCTTCATTTACTTATTGAGCTGCTGTCAGGCCGACGTAACCTCCACAGTGTGAGCCGCCCGCCGCCTGTTATCAAGACGAATAAATATTGATTCACTCTTTCCGTCTTCCCATCCTTCCCCTTCCGGAGGAGACCAATTTCGACCTGGCTCCGGCAGGCAGGCGTGACGTTTGGAAGCTCGGCAGAGGCGCCCTCCGCTCGGGCGGCATTGATCAACCCCAAAGTCTTTCATTATTCACAACTTTATCTGCAATTCATACTGTAACACTCCCTCTGCGTTTCACCCCAGCAAATCCGAAAATCCTAAATCCGTAACGTTTCATTCTGCGCCTCTCATTACCATGAGCGAATGGAAAATTACGCTGAATATGGAAATGGGGACAAAAATATGCTTTGGGTGCGTAAATAAGAGAGTTTCATCACAAAAATTGACAGATTTAAATTGAATTTTCAAATGGAATATGAATATCATAATGGGTGGTTGGCTTTGGTTGAGCTTAATGTTTAATGGGTGGTGAAACTCATTTGGGTCTATTTCCAACCCAAGGTCATTTTTAAAGGGTAAATGGGATTGTCAACAGAGCGCACTGAGTGGAATTGTAATTCTTAGACTGCAGCAGAAGTCTATTGTGTGTGTGTGTGTGTGTGTGTGTGTGTGTGTGTGTGTGTGTGTGTGTGTGTGTGTGGTATATGGCATCACAGGGGACACAGAGAAGAAGGCATTAGGGTTTCTTTTATCCAAATTCAGCCTAATGTGCTTATGGACTCCCTGTGATGTCGCAGTTTGACTGACAAATGGAAACATATTAAATATCCCTTTAATGTTGGCATACACAGATGAAAACATATTAAGTATCCCTATAGACATACACTGATATCCCAGGGCCATGCAAAGCGTCTGCAATGATTTCTAATTACATCTTTAACTATTGCCCCCTATTGATTGTCTGTCCTGCAGACATTGACTTTGCCACCAGGAAAATTGCAGCTCACCTGAGCCAGACCAAGGTGATTGTCCAGAACGGAGACACCTGAGCCAGACCAAGGTGATTGTCCAGAACGGAGACAAATTCGAGACCAAGACCCTAAGCACCTTCCGGAACTACGAAGTTAACTTTGTAGTAGGGGAGGAGTTTGAGGAGACCACTAAGGGCCTGGACAACAGAGTGGTCAAGGTAGGACTGACGATAAAACCATTGAGTTTGAAAAGGTCAGATTCATACCTTGGAAAGGCTGTGTCAATGAATTATTTTAACACTTAGCCTTCCAGATTCAACTCTGTATCCTTGTATAAGGTATACGTGTGTATGTGTGTGTGTGTGTGTGTGTGTGTCTCAGACATTGGTGACCTGGGATGGAGACAAGCTGGTGTGTGTCCAGAAGGGAGAGAAGGAAAACCGTGGTTGGAAGCACTGGATTGAGGGGGACCTACTGCACCAGGTGAGAGAGAGAGAGAGAGAGAGAGAGAGAGAGAGAGAGAGAGAGAGAGAGAGAGGTGTAATGGGGTGGAAGAGTGAGAGTAAGCGAGAGAGAGAGTTAAAGCAATCATGTGCCAAAATACATTTATATTATGGAACTGGAAATCTGATGTTTATTACGTGTTAATCTAATGTTGAGTCTCTGTCTGTTTTAGGAAATCACCTGTCAAGATAAAGTCTGTCGCCAAGTATTCAAGAAAAAACAATAAAAACTGATTTAGCACACATTCATCACCTGATACTAATGGATTCATTTGTTTGGGGCATAATGTGTTATCTATTTATGATGACATTGTATATATATGTCCAATAAATACATCATCCAACTGTCAAGTGTAGTGAGTTATGAGTTATTTCTGCATGTGTTCTTTCAAGCATGCATGATTTATTGGATATGTAGCCGTTTTATGAACACATCTTTTTCTCATTTAATTCTCCAACCAAGGTCTTTGATAAAGATAAAGCTGACTTAATAGTAGCCTAATTATTTTGGTTGAATACGAAAAAAAAATTAAAAGACTTATTATTCCAGTTATCAGATAACTCCTTGGAGTTGCCAGTTTTATCTACAGCACAAGGACACATTTCAATGATAATCAATGAAGCTCTGAACATAAAACGATGAAGCAACATGGACTATGACAGCGCAAGAGCAGAAACTGCAAGATTTATAATTGCAATTTGCAGTTTAATGCTATATAAGAACTAACATTGTCGTCACGCATGTAGCCTATATGCATCTGCTGAGATATAGGATTTGCAATTGAACGTTAATAAAGAAACGCGCTTGTCTGTCTGTCACCGATTTAAACTTCATTACTTGCAAACTGCCTGTCTAGATTTGAAACTTTGTCAACCATAATTCTATTTGTCTATCTTTACAGGTCTCAGGTCCCTGGTTTTTGAGCTCTTTAGAACAATTGCAGAAATGGCCTAGTTAGAATGTTTTGATTAAAGCCTGAATGTTTCAAATATAATCCACACTTTCTTATTTGTTTCGTACGGTACAGGGGAGAGGAATTTTCATTTCAAAGACATCTGCAATTTACCAAACACCTTCACATTGACTTCGTTCCTCTGTAGCCCACGTCCATTCGGTTTCTGTAAACTGCCTATAGGCTGTCTGCTATAGTACAACATGTTCCAGCTCTCCACCGGATCTTGCGAAGAGCATAGACAGGAAACCCCATAGAATCCACGTAGCCAAAGATTATCCACTGAATCTCCCTGTTCAAGCCCGACGCATGTTGCTTGGAGGACGGGCACTTTATAAAACACCACCCGCCGAATTGGAAACATGGTAAGGCTTAATGAATTAAACTTTGGTAATAAAATACATGCTCTAATTTGCAGCATCATCTTTCCAAAACCGATCTAAAATGTCCTTATAAAGCGTTGTATCTTACGACAGTTTTATGCAACATAGTATAATATCGTCGCACTACAGTAGACCTTATATCGTTTATAAATTAACATACAATGTCACGCAACATGAAGAAATGTTTCAGCATTCCATAAAATGGAATCAGTAGAACGTTGTTAAGGCTACTGAAGCAAGCATCGTAACTGCTCTCTACTTTCAGCTAGGCCCGTGTGTTCAAAAAGTTGTCAAAACAAGCTTACATGACATTAGTAGCGAGCTATTATCTATTTTCACAACTTGAAAACGTAAATAATCGCTGAAATCAAGTGCAGTCGAGCAGCTCAAATCGGGAATGAGGGGGATACACAGACACGCCCCCACATCAACTTTCTCTTCACGCTTTGAGGTTGACATGAGCCAGTTTAGGAATGACAACACAAACAAAAAGAAACCTTTTGCAGACACCAACGTAATGTAATGTAAAAATAGAATAGTCCTCACTAGGCTTTTACCAGCGAAGTCGGACAGCGCCCTGTCACAATAGTTTAAAGTTACTGCACTGTAACACATTCCCCTATTTTCATAACCAACTCATCAATCTGTCCATCCATCCTATCTACCTATTTCTGCAACCCCCCTCACCCCAGCCCCTGCGTCTGGACATCAAGCGGAAGCTGACCTCTCGGTCAGACCGTGTGAAGAGTGTTGACCTGCACCCAACAGAACCATGGATGGTGGCCAGCCTCTACAATGGCAGTGTGTGTGTGTGGAACCACGAGACCCAGGTACAAACCCTTCACTCCTCCGGCCAAACATCCATTCATCTAACATCTATGCATTTCCCTAGCTAGCCTTAAATATTTATTAAAACGATTTCATCTACTGTCGAGGGAGCTTCCAACACAGCCCATAACCAAGAACTTCAACTGTGACTTGCTCTGATGGCTTGTGTGAATGTTGTGTGTGTTCAGACCCTGGTGAAGACCTTCGAGGTGTGTGACCTGCCCGTGAGAGTGGCCAAGTTCGTGGCTCGCAAACACTGGGTCATTGCTGGAGCTGTAAGTCTTCTAACACGCACACACACACGCATCACACAGCTTTAGCGAACGCTTCCCAGGAACGACTATGTTCCCTCCCTTCCCTGTGTTCATCTGTCTCTCTTCTCTCTCTTCTCTCTCTCTCTCTCTCTCTCTCTCTTCTCTCTCTCTCTCTCTCTCTCTCTCTCTCTCTCTCTCTCTCTCTCTCTCTCTCTCTCTCTCTCTCTCTTTCCTGTCTTCTCTCTTTCTCTCTCTCTCTCTCTCCTCCGTCCTCCGCAGGATGACATGCAGATCAGAGTGTTCAACTACAACACGCTGGAGAGAAGCCACATGTTCGAGGCCCACTCGGACTACATCCGTTGTATAGCAGTCCACCCTACACAGCCTTACATCCTCACCAGCAGTGGTACGGACACACACACAGACACAGGCAATCATGAGGATGACAACACACATTTAAAAAAATCATGCACCCAAAGTATATCTAGATTGTGTGTGTGTGTTTGCGATCCTCTAGACGACATGCTGATCAAGCTGTGGGATTGGGACAGGAAGTGGGTGTGTGGTCAGGTGTTCGAAGGCCACACCCACTACGTCATGCAGATCGTCATCAACCCCAAAGACAACAACCAGTTTGCCAGCGCCTCTCTGGACAGGACCATTAAGGTTCTACATACACACACACCTGCATGTGCATGCACACACATGCATGTATAAACACACACACGTGCAAAAACATCAGCCACATTCACGGTTCAAGTACAAACAGAAACAAAATACCTGACAAGATAACAAAATACCTTAAGGAATAGCATTTCCTCTGTGTCCAAATACATATCAGTCCTGGTTTAACACTTGTCTTACTTCTGTAGTGAGTCAGCAGTGTTCAACTATGTGTTGGTGTCAGTTAAGTGTGTGCTAGTTATGGACTGCATGGGTGTTGGGGGGTTGCAGGTGTGGCAGCTGGGGTCCAACACACCTAACTTCACCCTGGAGGGTCATGAGAAGGGGGTGAACTGCATCGACTACTACAGCGGAGGAGACAAGCCCTACCTGATATCTGGGGCGGATGACCGCCTTGTTAAGATCTGGGACTACCAGGTACTCTCACATGCAGGCGTGTACACTCACACACACACACAGTCAGTCTCATGACCACACACACACATTATTTACTCTTGTCTCACAACTGTGTACTCTGCTCCAGAACAAGACATGTGTGCAGACTCTGGAAGGCCATGCTCAGAATGTGTCCTGTGTTAGTTTCCACCCTGAACTGCCAATCATCCTCACAGGCTCCGAGGACGGTGGGTAATGCAGTCTCTTAGACCTCCCTATACTTTCAACTGCTCCCTAGTTAGTAACTTTCTACATCCATGTCGTTTTTAGACTCTGACAATCAGTTGGTTGTCCTTTGTGGATTGTGTGTTGTATGGCGTGTTCATGTTCCATCTTTCTATATCTCCACCTCGCTTTTCTGCCTCACACACACACATACTCACACAGGCACCGTGCGAGTCTGGCACTCCAGCACATACCGCCTAGAGAACACGCTTAACTACGGCATGGAGCGTGTGTGGTGTGTGTGTGGCCAGCGCGGCTCCAACAGCGTGGCTCTGGGTTACGACGAAGGAAGCATCCTCATCAAGGTACTGCTTTTGGAAAGGACTACACCTCCCATAGTGCTTTGCACTGCTCAGCCTCAGCATTCACCTCTGTGAGGTTCCCTTTTGACGGTTTTGTCTTGACTTTGTCTTGACGTTGACTTTGGTTTCTTATTCCCCCCAAAATAAACATACTGGCACTTAGGTTCATGGAAACATCTCTGTTTCAGCATATTTAGATTCGACCCTTGACCTTCTGCTCTGACGTGTCCTCCTTCGTGCCACAAATTCACTGACGCCTCCCTGTAATCCCTTCATCCCCCCCCTCCCTCCTCCTCCCCCCTCAGTTGGGCCGTGAGGAGCCGGCCATGTCCATGGACGCCAGTGGGAAGATCATGTGGGCGCGCCACTCGGAGGTGCAGCAGGCCAACCTGAAGGCCCTGGGAGAGGCTGAGATCCGGGACGGAGAGCGCCTCCCCCTGGCCGTCAAGGACATGGGCAGCTGTGAGATCTACCCCCAGACCATCCAGCACAACCCCAACGGCAGGTGTGTGTCTGTGGGTGGGTGGGTGGGTGGTGTGATGGGTTTCATGTGTTCCTGTGGGAATTGTGTGTGTCTACATGTATGCGTTTCATTCAAATGACGTGTGTGTTGTCCGTCATCCTCAGGTTCGTGGTGGTGTGTGGAGACGGAGAGTACATCATCTACACCGCCGTGGCCCTCAGGAACAAGAGCTTCGGCTCAGCCCAGGAGTTTGTCTGGGCCCACGACTCTTCTGAGTAGGTCAAACACACCATGGTGACACGGCCCAGACATGGTCGTCCACGGCCCAGACATGGTCGTCCACGGCCCAGACATGGTCGTCCACGGCCCAGACATGGTCGTCCACGGACCAGACATGGTCGTCCACGGCCCAGACATGGTCGTCCACGGCCCAGACATGGTCGTCCACGGCCCAGACATGGTCGTCCACGGCCCAGACATGGTCGTCCACGGACCAGACATGGTCGTCCACGGACCAGACATGGTCGTCCACGGCCCAGACATGGTCGTCCACGGCCCAGACATGGTCGTCCACGGCCCAGACATGGTCGTCCACGGCCCAGACATGGTCGTCCACGGCCCAGACATGGTCGTCCACGGACCAGACATGGTCGTCCACGGCCCAGACATGGTCGTCCACGGCCCAGACATGGTCGTCCACGGCCCAGACATGTTCCAATGTGGTAGCGCTGATTTCACCTTTTTTGGGGACTGATTGTTACTTTTTTTCCCTCTCTTCTACAGGTATGCCATTAGAGAAAGCAACAGTATGATTAAAATCTTCAAGAACTTTAAGGAAAAGAAAGGGTTTAAACCAGACTTTGGTGCTGAAGGTAAGTTTGTGTCTTTCAGGAAGCAAAGGTTTTGCACGCAGAATTATTAGCGTGCTTGAAAGAGTCGTTGTGTTGGTTTGCCAATATCCATGTGTGTACATTAGGTATCCACGGTGGTTTCCTGTTGGGTGTGAGGTCCACCAGTGGTCTGGCGTTCTATGACTGGGAAAACGCAGAGCTGGTCCGGCGCATTGAGATCCAGCCCAAACATGTGAGTTAGCTGACAACCCCTGACCTTTACACAGGTGCTCACTACATCTGAGTATTAAGGACGGGACGAGGAATGGACTTAGTGTCCAGTGTAGAAATGTGTATGTGAGGGAATAAAAGTCTCATTTGCTACCTCCGCACACTCACTCTCACTCACTGTCCTGCCTTTTTTTAGTGGTTCAGATAGTCCACCTGACCTTCGACATTATGCTTGACCTCTGACCTCTGTGCTCAGATCTTTTGGTCAGACTCGGGCGAGCTGGTGTGCATCGCGACGGAGGAGTCCTTCTTCGTGCTGCGCTACCTGTCTGAGAAGGTGGCCGTCGCCCAGGAGACGAAGGAGGGGGTGACGGAGGACGGGATCGAGGATGCCTTCGAGGTAGGTGGCTGCTGTAGCGCCAGAGCCAGCCCGCCTGTCTGGGGAGAGACTGAGGGAGGAGGCAGAGAGCCAGCCCGCCTGTCTGGGGAGAGACTGAGGGAGGAGGCAGAGAGCCAGCCCGCCTGTCTGGGGAGAGACTGAGCGAGGAGGCAGGCACAGAATGAAACATTTATTGAAAACTTCGACTTATATTTGTTGGCTTTTTTTTGTGTGTTTTTTTTCTTCCATTTCTCCTGGTTTCATCATTTTCTCTCTCTCCTCCCTGTCTGTCTTCTCGCTTTCTTCTTTCTTTTCCTCTCTTATTCTCTCGTCCTCCCCCTCTCTCTCTCTATCAATCCCCCCTTCCCCCCGCGCGCGCACACACACGCACACTCCCACTCCGTGCAGGTGCTTGGGGAGATCCAGGAGGTGGTGAAGACGGGGATCTGGGTGGGAGACTGCTTCATCTACACCAGCTCCGTCAACAGACTCAACTACTACGTGGGGGGGGAGATCGTCACCATAGCCCACCTGGACAGGTACCGTCCAACAAACAGACTTCCAATCCGATTCTCCCTCTTCCAGTCGGCTTCAGCCTCTTCCAATCAGATTCTCCAAACTTTAAAGTCCACATCACCCTCCAGTCAGCACGCTCCGTCAGTTGCCAATTGACTTATTTAGAACCAGATACATAAAACAGTTGCGTTGAAACAAAAATGATGTTTTCACTCTGGCATGCCATGCCTTTTTTCCCCTCGTGTGATGCGCATTGTGTTGCCTCCTGGCATGAAATGCGCTGTACAAATCAATGTAAACGTCGTGCATTCATACATGTCCCTGTCTCGTGTTCCCCTCTCCTGTGTGCTACAGAACCACGTACCTGCTGGGCTACATCCCCAAGGACGACCGCCTGTACCTGGGAGACAAGGAGCTCAACATCGTCAGCTTCTCCCTGCTGGTGTCGGTGCTGGAGTACCAGACGGCCGTCATGCGGAGAGACTTCAGCATGGCCGACAGGGTGCTGCCCACCATCCCCAAGGAGCAGCGCACCCGGGTCGCCCACTTCCTGGAAAAGCAGGTAGGTCTGGCTTAGTGTGTGTGTGTGTGTGTTTGTGCTCATATCTGTTTTGAGTGCGTGTGTGTGAGAGAGCACATCTCTGTTCATGCTGAGCCCTGGTGCCAGGCAGGTCTGTAGTGTCTGACAGTAGGTGTGTTCATCCAGCTTCTTCTTCTTCTGTGTCTGGCCAGGGTTTCAGGCAGCAGGCCCTGGGCGTGTCCACAGACCCCGAGCACAGGTTCGAGCTGGCTCTGCAACTGGGGGAGCTGAAGATAGCCTACCAGCTGGCCGTAGAGGCAGAGGTAAGACACACACACACACACACACACACTAGATGTGACATCTGGTCTCACTAAAGAGACAGAGGCTCGCTCTCTTGAGTTGACTGGGGACAAATGGAATTGAACATGGAAGGTTTTCAGTTCACACCAGTGAACCAGCCGATGATGGTTTAATGATTTTTTATTTTTTTTCTTCCTCCCTCCGTCCGTCCCTCCCTCCGTCCCTCTGTCCCTCCCTCGTGGCCTCAGTCCGAGCAGAAGTGGAAGCAGCTAGCTGAGCTCGCCACCACCAAGTGCCAGTTTGGCTTGGCCCAGGAGTGCCTGCACCATGCCCAGGACTACGGAGGTCTTCTCCTGCTGGCCACAGCCTCCGGGAACGCCAGCATGGTGGGCAAACTGGCGGAGGGAGCGGAGCGCGATGGCAAGACCAACGTGGCGTTCCTCACCTATTTCCTGCAGGGGAAGTGAGTGTGAGGGGACATGGGTGGAGGCTTTGAGGAGGAGGAGTGCGATTTGCAGCGCATACGTTCTCAGGGCGATTTACATGAGGACAGAATGACCCGTCATATCATTTGTAGTAGTACGGATGTTGTCGTTTACCCTCCAACCCCCTGCCCCCCCTCGCAGGTTGGAGAAATGTCTGGACATTCTCATCAAAACCAACCGTCTGCCCGAGGCTGCGTTCCTGGCTAGGACCCACCTGCCCAGTCACGTGTCCAGGTACTGCTCGTCTGAGCCAGACTGTTTGTCAGTTTGAATCCAAACTCTTGAGTTTACCTGGGAGTTTTTTTTTTTTTTTCTTGTCTTCTTTGAAGGTTTTAGGTTGGTTTAGCTTTGACGTATGGAAGCCCCTCTGTGACACTGCTCGTAAAAAAGGCTACACAAATGAGATTTGATCTTTCTAAATGGAAGCTATGCTGCACGCGGTGGTCGCGGTCCTGCTCCACTCCTAACGGCGTCTCCGCCCGCAGAGTGGTGAAGCTGTGGAAGGACAGCCTGTCGAAGGTGAACCAGAAGGCAGCCGACGCGCTGGCAGACCCCACCGAGTACGGGAACCTGTTCCCTGGCCTCCAGCAGGCCCTGCTGGCCGAGACCTACCTGAGGGAGACCCACGTCTGTCTGCGGCCTGCCGCCGAGTACCCCCGGATCACGGTCAGTTGGTCACTCTTCTGGAGCTAGTGCAGGGCAGTGGGAAGAGTCTCCATTTAGAAAAACTGGATGTGAAGGACCTCCACAGCCCTGTGTTGGTCTACTGGTACCTTAAACATCATCCATACATACATACATCATGGAACAACATGTACACAGCAGAGGGTTTTAAGGGATGGTCCAAATCGGACCAGTTTTGGGGGTTCGTCAATAGGCTAGGTTAGGTGGGACAGCGTGTGGCTGATATTTAAACCCTGCTTTGACAAACTTCACAACCACCCACCCACCCTGGGTGCTTTAAGGTTAATGATAGCTGCTCTGTACACAGCTCACGAAATGCACACGACATTGAGCTTTGATGTTTTCATTTTCTATCTCTTCTCATTTCATGGCTTTGCCCGCTCATTAGCTCCAATCTCTCCCCTCTGCAGCCCAGCGAGGATCGGAGTGTCCTTGAGGAATCTTCTGGCTACGTGCCAACAGGAGGGCCGTCTGCAGAGGTGCGATCTGGAACATCACACCTCTGCAACACACAAGTTTCCCAGCTTAGCCAGCATTTTAAAAGTGGCAGTTATGGCCCTGAAGTTGTATTTAAATTGCACTGTTACATTTATTCATTTTCATTTAGCAGACTGTTAAATTGAATTGTTCTTTTAATTTGTGTTTTGATGGGACTGTTTTTTAATTGTGGTATTTTAATTTCCTATAGAAGGTGCCTGAGTTCATGGAAGAACCCCCCGTAGTGGCAGAAGTGGTAGCAGCTGCAGCTCCAGAAGCCCCTGTTCTGGAAGAGGCCATTACGATGGAAGAGGAGGAACCTGTCGTGGCTGCAGTGGACAAGTCCGTTGCCATGGAGGACGTGAAGTCCATCACAGCAGCTGTGGAAGAGTCTATTGCCATGTCCGCTGAAGAAACACCTGTCACAGAAGTGGAACAGCCCATCATGGCAGAAGAGGAGGCCCCCATTTCTGTTGAAGTGGTTGCGTCCGAGCCAGAAGTGACAGCAGATGTGGAAGATACCATTGCAAAGCAAGAGGAGGTTCCAGTCACTGCAGAGGGAGACTTACTGGGAGATATCATTACAGACACACCCCCAACTATACCAGATATGGTACAAAGCCTAGAACAGGACGTCATGGTAACAGAGGAGGCTGCTGAGGATGGAGCTTCAACGGCTGAAGTCATAGCAACAGATCCAGCACCTGTAGCTGATGCTTTCTCGGCAACAGAGGAAGATCACGATAAAGAGACAGTAACTCCTGTTTATGAGGCAACATTACAGGTCATGGCAACAGAGGAAGCACCGGTGACAGATTCAGTCATACCAGAAGCCATAGCAACCGAAAAAGCACCAGAGGCTGTTGTGATAGAGACGGTGGTAGCAACAGAAGCCAATCCGGTTGCTGAACTTCTATCAGAGTCCATAGCAACAGAAGAAGTGTCTGTAACAGAGGAGGTCATAACAGAAGCCATAGCAACAGAAGCAACACCTGTTACCGAGGTGGCACCAGAACCCCTAGCAAATGAGCCAACACCTGAGATGGTTACCATAGATACAATGGCAGTGTCCGAAAAAGTTGTTACACAGGTACTTCCAGAACCAATCGTACCGGCTTATCCAGTAGAGGACCTCATTACAGTGGAAGAACCAATGTCAGTCCCGGCACCACTTCTAGACCCTTTCCCATCTATGGCCCCAGTACTGGAGCCCTTCTCATCCCTAGCCCCTGCCCCAAACCCAGCTACAGCCCCAGCACTTGACTTATTCTCAGACCTAGCCCCTGCCCCAAACCCAGCTACAGCCCCAGCACTTGACTTATTCTCAGACCTAGCCCCTGCCCCAAACCCAGCTACAGCCCCAGCACTTGACTTATTCTCAGACCTAGCCCCTGCCCCAAACCCAGCTACAGCCCCAGCACTTGACTTATTCTCAGACCTAGACCCGTTCTCATCTATAGCTTCAGTGGCAGCCCCAGCCTCACCACCACCCCCAGGGGAGACAGAGTCCATCCTCACCCCCATCCAGTCCATGCTTGCCCCCTCTCTGCTTGTCCCGGAGCCCGTGGTCCAAGTAATGGCCCCCACAGAGGAGAAGCCTGTGGAGGAGGCAGCCCCTGGGGCAGCAGTAGACCTGGACCTGGACATGAATGACGAGGTATTTAATGGCTCTGTGCTGCTCTCATTCAACCAGTGTTTAAAATCAATTTTGTTGCTCTTAGAAATGATGTTTTTCTCTATCACATATCGGTTAATTATCTCCACAGATGTGCGCCTGTTAAATTTTTAACACGGCTGCACAAACCCTCACTGTCAAACACCTGCTGACACACAGTTACACTCTGTCACCTGCACACAGTATATTTTGCACTGAAACAGTTTTGTGTTTCCATCTAGGGTCTGGACGATCTAGACCTGGACAACTTTGACCTGGATGATGACATTGACACCTCAGACGTCAACCTGGACGATGACTTCATGGATGACTGATGACTTCCTACAACAGAAATTCCACTGAATGTGACCAAAGAACATACAGCATTTCTCTCACTCAATACAAGGGTGGTGTTTTCTATACAACGGTGATATGGAGAGGGGGCAACTTGAATTGTTTTTTTACAGTATTGGATTTCACAGGTTTAAAAAAAATCTCATATCTCTTTATAGTGAATCAGGTACTGTACACTTGCAATAGACAGTATGTGAACACGTGGCCTTTTCAAGACGGAAAAGCAATAGTTTACCACATCTATACCTCCTTTAGAGCTAACTGGGGACTCTTTCAAAATGCAGTCTATTTAGAATGCTGCAAAAGAGTCAGCAGAGCTGACGAGCGACACTACACTTTAATGCATGTGTTTCTTCCTAATATACTGCCTCTTAGAATGGGTCCATCTGTCTTGTCCTAAATCGTGTTGTCATGGCAACATTCAGTACCTCATGTTTTAGTGTTGCAGACCTCTGTTATCGTGCCTTTTTAATCTAGACATCTTTTTATAGGGAAATTGTTTGTTATAGATGTGCATCCAAGTGCCTTATATATGTTTTTGTTAGATTGCCTTAATTTGGCAAGTGTGTCTGGATTAGTAAAGGGAATTAAAAGTTTCATCTTCTCATTGACGATATCTGATGTTGAGTTCCGAGAATGATTTAATAGTGGACAAGGTGTATAGAAAGAATCATTTTTATTTTGTATGTACATAAATCATGAGTTTGAATGTTAACTTTCAGTACAGATAAAGTATCCAGTCAGCTGTCACGTTTGCCCATTTATCATCTGTGTGGCACTCCAACACCAGAACATTACTGGATGAACTATCCCAACAGTTACTGATACGGGGGTATATGTTACTGAATGCACCACTTTACATCTGTGTCAGTTGACAGAGCATGGCAGCAGTTGACATGATTTGACAGACATCCTGCTGCCTTCTGAGCTGGTGTCAGACGGGCGGGGTGGGCGGGGGCCGTGTCCCAGAGGACGGCAGGTGAGGTCAAGCAGAGCTCTCTGCCAGGGTCTGCTGGTGGGCCTGCAGAGACAGCTCTATGTAGCCTGCCCTCTGAGACTCCAGCTGGGTGTACACCTGGAGGGGAGGAGCAGATACATTCTGTAAGGAACTAGGTTCCATATTTTGCTACCAAAGGCACCCTAATGTTGGTTGGTTTCGTATCCAAAAGGTTAAATCCATGTTTAAAACAAGAAAATGATTACATTGAGCTGACAAGATGTTGGTCCGGAATAAGTGGGTCAGACGAATTATACCGACATGTCTGTGTGGCTGAACAAGAGGCCCTAAACGAACATTTTATTGACAATGGCAACCTGTATGTGTGTCTGTACTCTGCAACACTGAGTGGCTGTCCTTTTCCATGACTGAGGTCAGGGGTCACCCTGAGGCCTAATGGGAAGTGAAGTGCCCCGGGATTGGCCCCCAGATTCCCACCGCTGGGACAACCTCGCCTCACAGGGAACATGAGAAGGCCATGGCATGACCTCACTACACAGCACTCTGAATCGCCCACCAGTATGACCCTAACAAGCTTTCAAACTCATTCAAACAAGGGGCTGTTTGCTGTTTTGGTGGATACCCTGAACATACTACATATTCCTAACCTCCAAATATCCCAGCAGTCATAACCCCAAGGAAGCAAGCAAGGAAGAAATGTAAAGTGTTGGAACTGCTCCTGAGCCCGTCTGGTGTAGGGGCCTAGTGCCATACTGGCTGGTGGGACCTCACCTTGAGCAGGTCCAGCCCTGCCGCCCCCTGTCTGCTGGCTTCCTGGGCTGACTGACAGTGGGGGTGGGCCATGTGGAGCAGACACACCACACTCACGGCATCCTGGACCCTGGGGGAGGCACGGGTAGGATTGGTGGACATTTCTTGGTTAGAAATTTGAGGGCTCTATTAAGAGCAGATAGGACTGCTTTCCAGAAAGTCCTACATCATGATCACAACACAGATTATCTTGCTTAACAGCGAGAGCATTACTGACATAAGACAGCACTCAGTGGGGAGTTCATGCACGCACAAGTGCGTACCACACACACTCACAGATCTCTTTGGAGCATGTCTATGATGAGGCCATCCACCCTCTTGTGGGTGACCAGGTACCAGGCCAGGCCTCCGAAGTGCCTGGTGGAACGCAGTAGCTCGTACTTCCCCTGCTTCTCCAGGTCCTCATAGGTCGCCGCATGGACCTGGACCCCAGAGACAGCCAATAGGGAGACAGTGTTGTACATCAATCACCACCAGATGACTGTTCTACATGGAATGAGTGACTTGCATCTGGCGAACCCAAACAAACGACATATTTGTACACCCCTTTTACAAGCAGTGTCAAAAAAGGGATTCACATATGCTTAATGATGAGAACTAATGGTCAACATAGCCCCTCAATAAATAAAAAATACCTTAACATTGAAGAAACCTTGGGCATATAAGGGTTCTCACGACAGCAGTAAAGTAGAACAATCGTAAGCAATAGAAAAAGTAGCCCAGACAGGTTGATAGAAGGGAGGGTGTTTGGGTGTAGATCTTACCCGGATGTAGCCTGACGAGTCTGGTTCAAACTGTGCGACGCACATGTCCAACACATCCTCGTGACGGTCCTGGGAAAACACAATCTGAGAGAGAGAGAGAAGGGGGAAAAAAGGAGACAATCAACAGTGGGTCTACTTATATACCTCGCTAAAACACCGGCATGTCAATCAAGAACCTTCCCATCGAGTCCCTCTGGAAGTCCCACCTTGAGGTTCTCCTCCTTAAAGACGGGGGGCGCTGTGAGTTTGCGTCCTGCTTTGGGAAAGTACACTTGTAGGACCCTGTCCCTCTCCTCCCAGGATGCCTTCCTCAGCGTCCCGCTGGGCTCCCGGATCACAACGAAGCGCTCCTGCAACGCCCACAGAGAGAGTCAGGACGAGGAAGCAGAGGGCAAAGCCTTGAGAGCCACTCCCTTATGCTGCCTCAGACAGACACGCACCCTGTGTGGGATGTTGAAGGTGATATCAGTGAAGACATATTTGGCCGTGTCCATGCCCTCCAGGATGGTGTCCTCGGAGAGGACGTCGTCGATGGGCTTCCTCTCGGGCAGCACTGGGGGCATCTTCAGCAGTCTCTCAGCCTCCTCCCTGGCCTTCACAGTGGCCTGAGGGGACACACACACACTGGAAAGGTTCACAACATAGGCGTGCCGCAGGTATGCAGGTATGGGCTTGGCAGTTGTTTTTCACTGGCTACGGTGCACAAGAGTGTGTTTGTGTGTGTGTTGGTGTGTGTGTTGGTGTGTTGAGAGAGCTCACCTCCTCTAGCTGGGCATCTGTCATGAGTTTGTAGGTGGGTGGCTTGAGCTCCTGTTTCTGGGGTCTGAACACCTTCTGGAGGTCCAAGCCAGTGATCCTCCTCAGGATATTCTGCACTTCCTCGTCCATAAACTGCGGGTTGACATGTACGTCTGGGTTGTCTTGAGACACACAAAAGATAGGGAGTCAATGATAAAACTATGATGCATTGCAGTTAATTTAGATAATCTAACTAACTTCAAAATTAGTGCGCTAGCTACTATGCTGGGTAAATAAATGTGATGCTCACTAAGGAGGTCGTTGAGCAGTTATAAATTACCTGTCACTGTATTACTAATGAAAATTCACTTGAATTTCAATGCTGTATCAAACTGTCGAATCTAAAATGTGCCATTGATAGTGCAGACAATGGTCATCTGAAACTGCATTTTTAACTCAATTGAATAGCTTTCTATGAAGGTTAAATTCAATTGCTGGTTAAATGCTGTTGCTGCTTTGCTGACTGGCTGGCTAGACAGTGTCACACATGCTACAAGGTCAGTAGTTGGGAGTTCTCGTTGAAGAATAATAAATACAAGAGGACTTACTGATGTCGGATGATGCACTACACAGCATCCGTCTGCTACGTCTGCCAAACATTTTAGAGTGAGAATCGACATTTTTTATCCGAGAACAGCTTCTTAGCAAACACCGTGCTGCACCGATCGCCGCCATGTTTTACTTACGTCATGAAATGGACGTGACCTTTCAACTCAACCTGAGATGGAAACATGGGGAATTGAGTCACAATTTACCAAATGTATTTTGAGTGTTGGTATTTGTTTTTGTGTAAAAACCAAAACATCAGAAAAAAAGGTTAATAAAAAGTGCGCTGGCGCCCGAAATACCAAAAAAACTGTTATGCCCTGGAGTTCTAAGTACACCACATTAATCAATACCTAAGTACATTCAAGTAAGTTTGCACAGACAAGGAATTTGCTTTGGCAGGAAGGTGCAAACATTAAACATATAGGAATATAAAATGTAAATATAAGGACCAACTATACTAAGGGTACATAACTAGAAATACTAAGTGTAATTAGAATTAAAATAAACTATACAATAAAATATAAAATCAAATATAAGTTGCAGTAATTTACAATATAAAAATACAAAAAATACAAATGGTACAAGATTGTATAGTGCAGTGCAAAAAGCAGTGTGTTTAAGAAATTGTATACAGTTGTCTGCTGTCCCTTTTTCGGCTTGATAATATTCGCAACTTCAAGCAGATGTCATTTTGGTCAGCAGGTGGCGCTCATTAGTCACTTCTTTAACTCTCAGTGGACTGCAGAGTAGTATGAAGTTCAAGTGCTGATTTACACCTAAGGACAAGCAGACAAGCAGAAAACCCAGTTTCTTTCATTTTAAAATATGAGCATCATGTATATACAGTGAATAAATAGACAGCATACATATTGTTAATAATTTGGACACCTAGCTGAAAACTGCTTTCTATGGGACGACATAGTATGTAGAAAAGTGTGAGGACAAACAGTGTTGAGTCCTCGTTTTTGTTATATATCACTAAAATCACACACTTGTATCCTTGAGACAGTGTTTGAATCAGGCCACAGACATTCCTACCCCACTGTTACAATGTGTTCCTGCATTGTCTGATAACTGAGAAATCTGTCTGGGTGATAGGGAACACACTTTCTCACTGAGACATATGCCAACACACATATACACTCATATTCTGTGACTATATTCTTGGGTATAGCCATTCGGATGTGAAGTAGATTTAAGTTTGAGGTCTAAATGAATCAATATTCATATTTGGGTAGAAAGTTGGAAGGATACACACAATTAAATTACAGACACAATTACAACAATACAAAATCTACATAAGAGATTTAGGATTAACATGGAGGACACCTTGATGACTCAACGTCTTTTTGAAAGGTTCAAAAACCAAAAATAAACCAGATGACTGTTGCTCATAGTACGCATATAGTGCATGTACAAAGCACAAATGCACACAAACACACATACACACACCTTTTGACAAAAAACGACACTACCCATTGCATGTACCTCACCATTCCTATCTAGTTTCATGGCATTGTTGAAAATCCCATGTGTCCCATATAAATCTCTCCCTCCTTTCCAAATCCCCTCATATCAGTCCCCCACCCCCAGGCCCCTCTCTAATCTCTACCAGGGGTTAATGTGTCCGATAGAGACAGATAAAGGTGTGGGCTGGTCAGTAAAGAGGTGAGCAGAGGCAGGGGAGAGCCAGACTCTACGGTAACGATGTGAGGATTGAGCCGTGAGGGGCCTAGCCTGTCCAGATGTATGCAGCTGTCCTAGCGCTGACAGGCCTAATCCTGCTACCGAGAACCCTACTCACCAAAGTGAGGGTGGGTATGTGTGTGCGTGTGTTGTGTTGTGTGTGCGTGTGTTGTGTGTGCGTGTGTTGTGTGTGCGTGTGTTGTGTGTGCATTTTGTGGAGGCATTATTCATATTAGTTCTACCATTCCCTCAGTTTTTTTTCTTCTTCTTCTCTTTGTTCGGGCCTGAGAGTAAGATTCAAACAGGAAGCTTGATGACACTCTTGATTACTCAGAATCCCAGACTGCACACAGACACACTCAGAAACACACATGCTCTCATGCGCGCGCACACACACACACACACACACACGTCTACTTTAGAAGTCAAATCAATTTATTCCCATTCAGTCAACTGCAGGAAATGTATTGCAATGGCTAAAAACGCATTCTAAGTGCCATTTTTGTTTGTCTGTCCTTGAATCAGAATTTCCTCCCTCCTCCTGGACTGAAATGGAACTGACCCCCATCCCGAAATCCTGTGCTCAGATCCACATGGACAGAGCCCCACGTTCTCACACAGACTCTCTGACAGTCAATGGGTTGAGTGTAAGAGTGTGTGTCAGCGTGACTGGGAGCAGCAGGAAGCAGAGAGCTGAAACCTGAGTTTGGTGCTCTCATGGGGGGGGTGGGGCTGGGGGGGGCGGTGGTGGTGGTGGGGGTGCAGGGGGTATATAGTCTTTATGATCTGGAGGGTGGTGTGGGGGGGGGGGCAGGGAGCAACTCAGTGCATGTTTATTTGGCTTTCTGTGAGGCGGGATGAGGAGAACAGGTTCAGGCCCGGGTGAAACGAAAAGGTGTGTGAGAGAGACAGAGAGAGAGAGAGAGACAGAGAGAGAGAGAGAGATTGAGTGAGAGAGAGAGAGAGAGATATAGAGAAAGAGAGAGAAAAAAAGAGAGAGAAAAAGAGAGAGGGGGAGAGGGAGGAAGGAGATAGAGGGAGAGCGGGAAGGAGATACAGAAAGATAAGACAGAGATCTTTTATCCCTTTTTTCTCATCAATGAAGTTCCAGCATTTTCCCAACCTTTGCCAAATTACTTTGATAGATTCAAAGTGGGATGTTTCACATTAGACATTAACTAATTAACTACATTATTAGATTAGTTTCCAAAATACAGAGCAAAGGAATTGTATATATTGTGTATTGGTTGGTTTGGAAAAGATAAGGAATTGTTTATTTTAATGTAGATACTGTTAGAAAATGGTTTAAAAGGTGAAAGGGTTCATAATGTTGGTGTGTTGGTGTGAGAGAGAGAGAGAGAAACAGGGGAGGGAGGGGGAGGCACTGTGGCCTAGACCTCAAGGCCAGCAATCCTCCTTTCCTCCTCTTCTCCTCTCTTCCTCTCCTCCTCTGCTCCAGTCTTTGAACAAAGAATGGCAGAGTGGATTGAGATAAGAGGACAGAGGAGACAGAGGAGACAGAGATGAGATAGGAACCAGAGAGAGAGAGAGAGAGAGAGAGAGAGAGAGAGAGAGAGAGAGAGAGAGAGGGGGGGGGGGGGGGGGAGGGAGGGAGGGAGGGAGGGAGGGAGGGAGGGAGGGAGGGAGGGAGGGAGAAGAGGGCACAGTGACATAGCACTGGGTTTTTCCACAACTGTGATCTGTTATCTTTTTTGTGGCTGTTTATAATGAACCTGTGAAGTTCTTGGATCCATTACCGGAATTATAGACAGAAAGAACGAGAGAGAGTGGTGAGGGAGAAGGATAGACTGAGAGAGAATGATGAAAAGGGAGAATGATACCAAAAACAGGACTGGCAAAAGAAGGAAAATGGGGAAAGAGGCTACAGAGAGAGAGAAAAGGATGACAATTCATAAGAGTAGTAAGTTGCTGACCCTTCCCGACCTGCCATTTACATTCCCATTCTAGCTGCCCACATCCCCTCCCTGCACCTCAATGTGTTCAGGTCACAGAATATACCCGACGCACAAACTCACACACACAAACAAACACAAGCTATCCCTTTTCAACTCCACGCATCCATGCAACAGGGAACTGGATCCGAATGACCACCTCGTCCAGCACACCTCCACCGTTAGGAGTGTTTGTCTCCAACTAAAGCCAGGCTTGGTCTACATGCAACAGGAAAGGCCCTGGCCACCGTATCCTGATCACCTTGTTATTTCATGCTGTTTTCATCATTCAGAGCTGAGGTGGTGTGTGTGTGTGTGTGTGTGTGTGTGTGTGTGTGTGTGTGTGTGGGGGGGGGGGGGGGGGGGGGTGTTGGGGGGCTTGGGGCGGCTTTGGTGAAGGAGCGTGGCACTGATAAAGAGGCTAATACCCTGGCTCTGGGGGGGTCAAAGGTCAAGCTGGGCTAACTCGGGGGCAGGGTGGTAAGAGCACAGAGGGTAGCTGGTGAAAGGATTGGGCTTGGTGAGAAGAGCATGTGTGTATTTGTGGGTGCAGCTGGTGGTGAAAGTGTGTGGATGACGTGCCAAGTAGACAGGTACAAATAGAGGGATGAGAAGAGAGATAGAAAAGGAGGAGGTTCTCTAGGGGCTCTGGTTGACAGCAACCAGAGTCCCACAGGAACAGGAAACCCAGCGGGATTGGGGTTCTATCCCGCCCCAGCAATCTCCGGTACAACCCCCCCCACCACCACCGCCACCACACACACGCACACACATACACACACCCTAGCACTAAATTGGCCTGTCGATTGAGCCGGGGGTTAATTTTAGCCACAGACGCCATGCTTTCTGTGAGGACCGTGCATCCTGGGTTTTGAATCGGAAGAGACGGAAGAGAAGGTGATCAATCGCTGTCACCCGGCTGGCACGCCAGAGCTGGGAGCAAGGGACACGCCATGGGGCAGGACGAGGAATGTTGTGGAGACAAGCTAACACGCGAGAGCCAAACATCTCTTGTTATTGTTGTTGTTGTTAGGAGTGTGTTCATGTGTTTGTGCAAGTAACTGTTTTGGAGCCCGTTGAAGATCTGCAAAAACCAGACAGGTTTTGTGTTTCCAGACAGATCTACAAAGACGTGAGCTCCTCTCCTACTGTTCCTCTTCACCTCCCTCGTCAAACTATTTCTTTCTTTCTGTTTCTCTCCTGCTGGTAAGAAAGTAGGAAATGTGTTCATTTGCTCCAATGTATTAGTTCTCCATGGGGGTGTGTGACTTATTGAACACTAGAGGGTGCCAGGCCTGCTTTTTGAAGCTTACTAAACGTGTAATCTCAGATATCTAGAGCTGTTAATAAGGGTGGCCCTGTCTACCACCTGGTCCCCCCCCCCAAGTCAGGTTCCCTCCTAGGGTTCTGTGGACCACCTACTGTACCGGGAAGGGTTCACCCAGGGGAGCAGGGTTAGAGTCACTGCTGTCTCACTGTCAGGCTCTTTAAAAACTCCTCACAGCTACGGCGGATGTCTGGTTTTGTGTCCAATCTGCGCGTGATGGTTCGAGGACAGCAGGAGCCAGCTTTTGTATGTTTGCACTTAGCTGCAGCGTAGCTTTGCTTCACTTCTGTCAGGGTGTTTAATCTTAATTAGAGACAAACAGGGAATATGTTTAGACATATCTGTCATCACCAATCACTTTCAGCCGAGCTGTGTTGTAACCAATCGGCATAATTATTCCCTGTCTAGATTGTGATTACTGATTTAACACCTGTTTAATCGGGTACTGTTATGGCTTCTGAGGAATGGTCATGGTAGTAAGCTCTGTGTGTATGTGTGTGTGCATCCACTAAATAGTGTGTGTGTGTCTGTGTGTGATTTGTATCCCTTTGTGTGTGGTTATGTGTGTGTGTGGGTGTACTGTATGTATTTGAGTGTGTGTGTGTGTGTGACTGAATGCCTGCTCTGAATGTGTGACGTGTGTGACCTTATTTCCTCACATACCGGTACTTTTGTCTGCTTTATTAGCCTAGTGTGTTGGTTGGCATTATTATTATTCTAGTTACCTATTTTGTCCAATAACTCAAGATCTCCTATGTGAAAGGTTTTTGCATTTGGCACATTGATACAACAGGATGTCACTAACCCACACACCAATAACTGCCCACATCTGACCTTAGGGGGCACCACAGGCCACGCCCAAATGTCCCCTTTTCAAAGTGACAGCATTTCCACCTCATCTGTCCAATTCTTCAGAAACTTGGTGTACATGCATACATGTTTATGTGTCAGTGCATGTGTGCCCTAAGTTTCTCTCCGGACCCGGCCAGTATGCAGGCCTAGCTTGGCAGGAGATACCACCTCTTGCATGAGGCAGGATGAAGAGGAGCAGGAGGAATTTCGGGGAGGAAGAGGAGGAGGCTTTTGATGTAGGTGACAGACATCTTCCCCTGTGTTTGGCGTGAGATCTGTTGCTGCAAGTGAGCGTGGGTGGGGTTGAGATGACCACCGAGCGGGGTCGGGTTCTGATCACGTGAATCTTCGGTCATGTGACCTGGTCGGGGCCGGCCAATGGCTGTACTGCCTTGGCCTCTTCATGCGGTGGGAAAACATTCCGACAGCTGGACTGGAATGTTTCAGAAACATCTGCGACGTCCACACCGGTGAGAATCTCCCCACCCGCTGTTTTCAAACACAATCTAGAAACAACAATGTTTGCATATTAAAAGGCATGCTGTTTATCACCAAATACGCAATATTCATGAAAAGGTCAGGTAGTGTCATATTCCTAGATGAACGTGAATGGGTGTGTGTGTTCAGATGAGTTTGTGGGAGCTTTCTGTAGCCTTTGACACATTGTTAATTTGAAGCATGTTTGAAGTATGATGCAACATCAGCTGCTCTTACTTAGCTTTGAGAAGATTTCCTCATGAAACATCTTGAGACGTCCCCTCCTGGTCTCAGATTACCACAGAAATAAGGAGAGAGAGATAGAGAGAGAGAGAGAGAGAGAGAGAGAGAGAGAGAGAGAGAGAGAGAGAGAGAGAGAGAGAGACAGAGACAGAGAGACAAAGAGACAAAGAGAGAAACAAAGAGATTGTGAAGGGGTTTATGTAGAATGGGCAAAGTGTATATAATAACATGTTATGTTTGTGGGGAAACATTTGTTTTTAAATGTAATGTTACTGTGGATTTTCTTGGTAAGAATTTGACAAACTGGCAAAGCCACTGCTTGTGTAGTATATCCAAAAGCATTCATGAAAAATGCAAATGTTTCTGTTTTGGAAATTTGTTGCAAGACGGAACATATTTTCTGGGCTTTTGAGTACTGGGAGTGGCTACTTTGTACAGAGGCTTTAATTTGCATTGGCATATTTGGGGTCACAATAACATATTCAAAAATGTGTCTGAAACCAGGATGAATTGGAGAGGATGGACTCTTGTGAGAGTCAGTGAAGTCACAGAACATGCATTACCTAGTCCAGTCTTGATGTTTTTATACTCTCACATGGGCAATTTAGCAAGAAAGCAAAGTCAGATAGGGGTTGAATCATCTTGGTTCACTGACTAAACAGAAAGACGTTTTCTTCTCATCCAGCATCAGTGTTCTCAGCACACAC
The DNA here is from genome assembly GCF_963692335.1 of Osmerus eperlanus. Classification (NCBI taxonomy): domain Eukaryota; kingdom Metazoa; phylum Chordata; class Actinopteri; order Osmeriformes; family Osmeridae; genus Osmerus; species Osmerus eperlanus. The sequence goes on from NC_085028.1 coordinate 4,765,867, forward strand.
TTCCTGGATTGGAGGGGTGTTACTTCGAGGGGGGTTACTACTAAACATATTCAAATGTATTTGAATAGCCCTTTTTACGAGCAGGGTACACCCTGTTGGTATTTTTCTATCTTTTCCTCGTCCCATTCTTTCTCCACTTCGCCTCGTTCATTCACTTCTTCTACTCTGTCAGTTATATCTTTAGTTCTCCCACCAGTTTAAGAGCGATGTCCCCTCCACTACTGAGCAGGCTGGGAGTGAATCCCTACTGGCGGAATGCCAGGTCAACGACGTGAATCCAACTGGGATCAGTTGGAATTTTTGCATGACCAGCGCAACAACTCCCGATCGTCGTATACGATAACCAAAAAAACCTTCGGTTTTTAGGCGCCTCGCTTGGCCCTCACTGTCTGAACAGTTTGATCTGATGTCATTGAGCTGAATCGCTCCAGTGGTTTGGCCAGGCAGAAGGAACATGGGACTACCTGAGGGATGTGTGCTTATCTTGTATTAGATTTGAACAAATGTCCATTTCTTCATGAATTTGACGCTCGCTGTTTCGGCGTGTTTTCCAGTCCGGGTGGTACTGAGCTGGCGGTTTCACGTTACCATCAAAGCTCAAAGCTTGTGTCAAATGTATTGTTTCTTATGAAACCACGGTATCTCTTTTGAAGTTGGAGCCAATGTGAAAATAGCTTTGCGCTGATGTGATTAGAGTTTGCATCACCTGTAACCCATGACCATCTTTCCACCCTCAGCTTGTGGCCAGCTCCTCCAACTCTACCCTCCAGGTCGCAACGATAAAAGCTACCGCTGTAGAAACAGGAAGTAGCACACATGCAAGGTTTGTTTTACATGGGGCCTAATGGAAACCCTCTAATGTATGCAAGCTTCCCTGTTTGTCGGGCGGCTTGCACGAGTGCCTCCACGCACACGCGTGCGCGCCATCACGCTGCGATACCATCGCTCCCCCCGCACACGCGTGACCAGGGGGAGGTGGCGTGGGGGGGAGGGGATGGCGTTGGCGGGCGGCGCCCGGAGGCGGGCAAGGCGGGCACAATGGCAGGATGTTGCGGTGTTGTTCTACCCCAGTGTGGAATGGAGCGAGGACAGCGAGGGGGTGGATGGTGCTGCCGGTCAGAGTTGACACATGTGACGTGACCGATGACTGATGGCTGTGACTGTAGTAGTCATGTTAACACGGCCTCAGTGTGTGAGGGGAGTGTCAACACAGCATGAATGGTAACACAGGAGTGGATGATTGTTACCCCAGTAATTGTGGCAGGGGTGTTAACAAGGTATGTGTAGTATGAATGTGGATATTAATGGTGTTTACACAAACACCAGTGAACACAGATACCTTTGAACCATTTTTTTTGCAACTACTGGAGGGAATTACAACATTAGACTGTCGTCACATACTCTGTTCATGTTTATACTTAATTTTTTAAATGAAATATCTGTCCACACAAGTGTTTGTAGCCATAACATGTGGAAAGACCTCTCAGTGCATGAAGCACATGTGAACGTACAGTGTTATCAACACAGCAAAACCTTTAAGAGGAAGTTCTAGACCTTTTTGCATTTTGGATTTTCTTCTAAGATGAAAAGTGACATGTACTATATGATAGGATAGCACAACATCAATAAGAATGTAAGTCAAGTGCAGGTCAGATTGTGGAATGCCACAGCCAATCAGGCGCCTGAACTTCAGGCTCATGGCCAATCAGGTCACAATGCTGAAGATCCCCAGGAGACCATTGAACTCAATATAGAGGACATTTTTGAAGAGGTCATGAACTTTTCACTCCAGGAGATCTAGCCTGCTCTTGCTCCCTCTTTTGCTCTCTTTTTCTCTCCCTCCCTCTCTATATCTCCCTCATTCTCTTTTCTTTCACTCTCTCCCTCCCTCTCCCTCTCACCCCTCCTCATCCCTTTCTCTTTCTCTGGGAAAGGAACGCAAAGTATGAATTTCTGCGGATGCTGTTTGGTTAGACAGAGTCATATAACATGGCTATGGCGTGTTCACATGTGCCAGAGCGTCAGGGCAGCGACGGCTATTTACACTAAAGAGCCGTGTGCGGCCGGCACGGCGGCTCCCAGCCTTCCCTGGTTACATGAAGTGAAATCGAATCGCCCATACCCTCACTGCTCAACCTCTTCTCTCCAGTGCTCCTCCTCTCCCCCCTCTCCCCATCCCTACTCTTTCTAATGTATCGCATCTCCATCTCTCTCGCTCTCGCTCTCTCTCTCTCTCTCTCTCTCTCTCCCTCCCTCGCTCCCTCCTTCCCTCCACACGTCTTTTCTGCGTCTTCCACCCTCAAGCGGATGTGAGTAATGTTATCACCCTCAACACTGCCTGCACAGCCCAGACCCATGAAAGAACCCCTGAGCACATGGGGAGAGAAGTTTCCAAACAGAGGAAGTCTTTCAGTGCCGTTTAGGCACCATCACATCTGTCAGTGGTAAAGCCCCGCCCCGCTGCCCCCTCACCCTCAGCACCCCTGAAAGTTACCCCCGCGTAATAATCACATCTGTTTAGAGTGAAGCGGGCCTGTACCCCCTATTTATACCTCCTCTTTACCTTCTCACCCCTGCCTTTCGCCTCACCTCTAGGGCACACGCAAAGACACAGGAGGCGCACACGCACACGCAGGAACACACGCAGGCTCGCGCACGCGCGGACTCAGCACCTCTGTCCCTCGCACACACACAAACACACGCAAACTCACACACACACGTATGCACGGCCGATGTGTTTTGCTGTGTCTGCTCATCCCATCTCCCTCCTGGAGGGTCAGCCTGATGAGAATTGGCCAATTATGAAGCTCTTTCCCCTGCTGCTGTAATCTGTTGATGATTCCAGCTCTTTTGTTTACACCCCCAGTGATTCCCATGATCTGCTGAATTAGTGAGGCCTTGGCCTTGGCTGCTGTTGAAGGCAGCTCAGCCCCTGCCAAACTTCAGATGCACACACACACACACACACCCATACACGCACGCACACACACACACTGGTTTACACACACACACATATAGTTAGCATGACTAATATTGTACCTTTTGGCAAGCTTAATCTGGGTTCAAAGATCATTGCTGTGTAAATAAACATGGAAGCGAGCGATTGGCTCAACAGTGTCTCCATACACGACTTCAGTCTTGTTTCATTGATTTCTTTCAGGGCTGCACTTCCTGTTCAATAGCAGCTGACTGGAGGCCAACCAGAAATGTAATTTTATAGTCCAGTTCAAGAAGTACCGATCAACAATAATTTGAGGTATTTCCTGGAATCCAACTTCCTTAGTCACTTATTTAACTTCTTATCTTGATAACACCCTTTAATGATAGTTATGAATGCTTTAAAAAAACAAGATGTTCTATGCAAGAGGGTCTTCCGAAGTGCTGTTTGTTTCTTACATGTCCTAAATAATATATTTCTGTCTTCATAATTCTATGATCAGTGCCTAATGCTGAGGTGAAATGGAGCACCGCTGTTGACCCTGTGAGATTCCTCCCCTTCTCCTCTCTTCTCCGTGGGCCTGTACCTCCAGCCTGCTCCAGAGGCAGGTATAGTGTTTCTCTCTCTGAGACTTACACTGCGCCTGACCCCGCCAGCCCCATAGAAAACATGTTAGCTAATGGGGCGGGCAGCAGGGGCCAAGGCAGAACGTTTGATCAGGAAATCCTGCGCTCGCTCTACCGGGATGGAAATTTGATTAGTAACCTTGGTGACGAAGGAGATGGGATCCACACGGCTTTGGTTCCATCGGATGTGACAGCGAGTGTTTTTCCCTGCGTCTCCAGTGCGGTGGGATCACACGGGGCTCGGACACGGGGCTTTAGATAATGCGGGCCTAATTGAATGCATCGGCGAGAGATAGAGGACAGTAAACGTAGCCGCTTCTGATAGCAGCCTGTGATAACTGCACCATCTACTTGATTTAATTGTTTCAGCCTCATGCAACATCTCAGTGCCTTAGACCTTGTATGAAAAAAAGAACAATAGTTGAGTAAACTATTTTTCTTTGAATATCTAAGTATTTTTTTTAAGTGTGTACGTTTCTGTAGTTAGTTTAGGAACAAGGTCAAGGTGACAAGTTGTACTGGAAAAGTCAGTCATGTTGAAAAATGAAAGTAGATTCCAGTAGTCCGTAATCACAAACCATAACAAACATGTCAAACCTATTTAGCAAGCAGTGGCAGGTCACCAGAAAAACAGAAGTGTGTATTGTTTCTCCATAACGTTTCATATCCACATGTCTCTCAGTTTTGTTTAAATTACATTTAAATTCATTTCAATATAAAGCATGTGGTTTCGTTGGGGGCACAGCAAATTGCAAATATTACTGAAATTAAAGATTTTAACCTAACGCCATGACATATGGGTAATCAGTCCTCTCCAGTCACTATGTATTGGTTAGAGAGTTTGATAATGAGCAGCTTGGCAGGCCGTAAAGGCTTTGATTTTTTCATTCATCCATTTTTGACTGTCTCTATCTGTTGGGTTCTACCTATATGTGAACAAATCCTATTTGCAACGTATAAAGTCCTGTCCTATTGGCCCACCTTAAGTGTCCCCCCCCCCCCCCTCCAGTTGTACTGACTCTGAAGCGCTCGTTAGGGAGTGTCAGAAAGAACAATGAAAATGTGACCATAAAAAGAGAAAGGAGTCGATCATTTCCCAAACATCTGCGAAAAATGTAACCTTTCCGCCGCTCACATGATGTCACTGTGCCGCTGTGTTCAGGGGGGATTGCGCTAAAACGCTTGTGACAGAGCCAAGGTAAACCATTCCAAATGGAGCCAAGGCGCGGGGAAATAGAGGGACGCAAGCAACAAAAGGAGAGTTAGATATGGATCGTTGGGTCTGCCGCACAGGTCGCAGCTTGAGCCAATTATTGGTGTCATCTTGATCCAATTTAATCAATCCGGGGGGGGGGGGGGTTGCAAGTAGAAGGGGGACGGGTGCAAACGTTGGTCAAATATCCTGAACTGACTGAAGACTGCTGACCCCCAACTACTTGGTAACGTCCAAACTCACTTGGAGATGACGTGATTTTATTTTGCCTAAATGGTTTTACATTAAAAAAATCAGCTACACTTTTAATAAAATATCTACAAAAACGGTATCACTCTCAAAATGTTTCAATTGTCAAAGTCTTTGTCGGGGTAATTGAAGAAGAATCATTTTTTATGAACAATGTTAAAATGTTTGTTTTTTTAATAGTGTTTTAGGCCTACAAGTGGTCCAAGATAATAAAAAAAATAGCCTAATGCTTTCTTTATCTGCATCTTTGTAATCTGCAAAGTGTCAGGGCTCAAACACCAACACATGAACATGACTCGCACAGGATAACCCAGATATTTCGCTCTCAAAAAATAATAATTGACTAAAGTTATTATTACTATACTAAGTCAGGTCGTGTTCTCTACTAGCCTAAAACGTCGTGATTGTTTTCATTGATAATATTTATATTATTGCGGGTAATGCATCTTGGAACAACGGGTAGACCTAGTCATTATGATTCAGTTACACTTTAATTTTAAAGAAAAGAGTGGGATATGGATTTTAAGAAACCAAAACTCGGATATCTTGCAAGCTTCTGAGTGGGTTCAGGTTGGTGATTTTGTTGTTAATACCTCAAACACTACTGAAACTAAAAAGAACAACATTCATCCACAATAGGCCTACATCCAGTCTCTTAATCGTTGATAATAGCCTAACTGTAATATCACAATGGGTCAAATTAATAATTAAACATAAAATATTCTGCATCCTGCTCAAGTGGCGTAGGCTAGATATAAATACCTAACACAAAATCAACACGCTGGTCCTTTGTCTATATGGACATAATGTCTTCATCAGTTTTATCATAGTTGCTAAAATCCCTTCAAACAGTTGTTAAAGTTATTAAAATGAGACCTAACACCTTCCTGTGTTCGACGAAGCCTGCCTGTTCCCCCTCAATATGGTATTACTGAGCGCATTCCAGTTCTCCGAATTAAAAATGGCTTCCACACATTGTTGACCTTGGCTAGGCTTTCCTCCTTCGTTATTATTATTAGGTTATTAACACAAATCCCTGAAAGTATCTTTTAAAAGTCTAAAACAAATTTGATTAAGACTCTTTACTCGCCCCGACGCAGACATAGCCTATACCTATTGCCTCGCAACTCCTGTCTGCTCCGCATTACCTATAAGACACTGAGCTGAGTGAAACTTTTTCGGTCTGAAAGCCTATATCTCCGTTCGCAACTCTGAGCAGGAGGGGGGCCGTGTGTGTGTGTGTGAGGAGGGGGGGGGGTGGGGGGGGTTCTAGGTTTGCAGCACATTACCGCTTTATTGAATTAATTACGATAAGGATCATAACTTAAAACGTGGGGGTGAGTCGCGGGGCGCTTTTCGCAGCGCCGATGGCTCGGAGCAATTTCTTCCCCCATACGATGGCGAAGGACGTTATTAGATATGTCAGGCCTGAACTCTGTGGCACAGTAACAAGGTCCATAAGGTGATGAAGAAGGCTGGGCGCAGCGGTGATCCCAATACCTCGGCAACACGGGGGGAAATTTGTTACTACATACTGAACAAATAACGAAAGAGAGAAAGAGGGAGAGGGAGATAGAAAGAGAGAGAGGGAGGCGCAGGGGCAGCGTTTCCATGGCTCCCCCACTCCAAAGGGCTTTAAGGATTTGAGGGGAGAGAGAGAGAGAGAGAGAGAGAGAGAGAGAGAGAGAGAGAGAGAGAGAGCTCCATATACAGTTACAGCAGTTGAAATGAACTGTGTCATTCTATTATGATGCAATTCGGAATCAGTAAAGGACCCTCACCCCATTTGACTCTCTGATGGTGTATAACAAGGCTTAAAAACCCACTAGCCCTGTCAGGGGAGCAGGTCAGAATATTGTTTGGGGGGGATGTGGATACGCACGTGTGCTCGCCCTCGGAGGACCCTGACCCCACCTCCCTATCCAGACCCCTCCCCCCTCCCTCTGCTCCACTTCAAAGGATTCCTCAAGGAACGAGTCAGTTTCTTGACCGTTGCAGTGTTGAACGCATTTACTGGACATTAGCCCGGAAAACACTTTTGTCATTTGTTATCGAAACAGCAAGCGCATTGATATGCGTGGGCGTATGTTAATATTATCTGAGGACAGAGGCGGGGGGGGGGGGGGGGGTAGGTATGTTTTGGGGTTAGGGTTAGGGTTCTGGCTAAAGCTAGCCTCAGGGCAAGCACAAGACTGTCCGTTTTTCATTAACATTGCTGTTGGTCCAGCATCCCTCCCCAGGGTGTCACGCTGCTGCTGATGTTTAGGAGAAGTTTTTATTTCTTTGTTAGCCCACAAACATTACAGCACTATTGAAAGGCCTCCCAGTCTCGTTATTAGACCTTTAAAACCTCACGTGTGTGTGCGTGTGTGAGAGAGAGAGAATTTATGAGAGTGCGAGAGTGAGGGACAGAGAAAAACTGAGAAGGCATCTACGACAATGTGCCTGTGTGTGTTAGAGAGGGAGAATGTGCAGAACACTATATGTGGTTGGTTGCGCGCTAAGTGTGTGCAGATGTATCACAATATTTTCACTGTAAGGGAGAATCTTTCAGCGACAATAACCTGCAGCTGAATCAGCCTGCTGCCCCGCCACGCTAGCCCCTTTCATATGAACGCTGAGTATCCCGGGAATGTGTCCGGGGTGCTTGCTCTTGTTTCATTTTCTTATATCGAACCACCAAGCTTACAGCTTTTAGGACCTTGCACTACGCACACAGGCAATCACACACAAACACACACACACACACTCAGAATTACATTTTTTGTTTAACCACTATCCACAGCATGCACATTCCCCCCCCCGCCCTCTCTCTCTCTCTGTTTTTGCTGCATCTTTTCTCTTTCTTTCAAATACACATTGACAAACTAATACACATACATTATAACACACACAAACACACACACATTCGATGTTTGAGTGACAAGTGTGTGTTATTGCAGTTTTGAGTGAAGATAACTGTGTTATTGAGTATTTAAGTGTGGAGACTGTGTTATTGGGGCATTTATAAGTAAAAGCCAGATAGGCCAGAAATACCTAAAAAACAGCAGTTTGGAGATGAGATGCAATCACAGAGTTGTGCAGGTGGCTTTTGTTTAGAGAATTGAGAATCTCAGGGGAAAGCAAACACATGTCTATTCCAGACCCATGACCATGAAACCTTCCCCACAGGCCTGGCCAGAGCTCTGCTAACAGCACCGAGGCTCACTCCAGATCATCTGACATGATCTGTTTGAAGTCAGAGGTTTTGAACAGGTAGCTGTAGACTCGCTTCTGGTCATGAAGTACAATCATATGTATTTTTGTTTAATTATGTTTAATCATGCTAATCGGGCCTGATTGTTATAGCCTGGGTCTCATGATTATGTGTTTGTTATGGGTTAAAACATTTTATACTATTGTTGCTATTCTTTACAATAATCCTATCCCACTCTTATCTTGGCCCAATGGGAATAACAAGACAAGATGAGTGGTAGATACTGACCACCCTGCTGATGGTATAGCCCAGATGGATGAATCTCTGACAAACATGAGATGGAACATACCAAGTGTGCAGGGCAGGTACAAAATAGTAGGCCTGGGGGTTATAAAGATCAGATGAGCGAGGTGAGAAGTGGGGAAGGAGAGACTAGGGGTCCCAATGGGGAAGCTTGGGCCTAGAAAAAACAGAGGCTTGTATTCTAAGAAGACAGGCTTGCAGTAGGGGTGTTTTTGTTGTTGTTTTTGTTTGGGAGGGGGCAGGGGTGGAGGGGAGGTGTCTGAAAGACAGGATAGTTATGGTTCAGAGAAGGGGGCTGTCAGAGGGGTTGTAATTGTGTTACTGTAATGCTGTTAGGGGTAAGGCGTGCAGAGCAATTTCTGAGCGCTGGAGCAGTCTAGGTCTAAAATGACGTAATCACCAACCCCCTTCCTCTCTTTCACCTCCCTGCATCCCTTCATTCTACCCTCCTCCTTATCTCCTATATTCTATTTCCAGAATGAGTAACTCATTGAAACAAGCGATTGTCAATTTATTGTGTTGAACTGGCAGCTATACAGAACTCATAGCAAATATATTTTCAAACCCACTCACAGAATCCTGGTGGCTGTCTATCCAGCTCTGTGATATCTCTCCATCTCTGGCTGTACACTATGTCATTCCATCTCTCGCTCAGCTCTCTGTCTCTCTCTTACTCTTTATATTCACTTTTATATGGTGTCTGCCTATCTTTACGTGTGTATGTTTTACCTTGTCAGTCCGCATTGAAGTCATAACTCACTTGATGCTCACACCCGGTCCTCGACCTATCATTACTCTCTATTTCTCTTTCTCCCTCTTTTCTCTTCTCTTCTCTTCTCTTCTCTTCTCTCTCTCATCTCTCTCTTATTTTCTCTCTCTCTCTCTCTCTCTCTCTCTCTCTCTCTCTCTCTCTCTCTCTCTCTCTCTCTCTCTCTCTCTCTCTCTCTGTCTCTGTCTCTCTCTCTCTCTCTCTCCCTCTCTCTCTCTCTCTCTCTCTCCTTCTTACTTCCTCTCCGTAGGCCTTGTAACTGCTCTATTTTCCACCATGTTTTGCTCACTTCTCGTCCAGTATTTGTTGTGCTACGGTATGATTATTGTTTCTGATTGAGATAGGAGCATAGAGAAGCTTCCTTTTATTTATTTCTTATATGTTTTGTTTTGTCTCTCTCTCTCTCCCTCTCCCTCTCCCCCCCCTCTCTCTCTCTCTCTCTCTCTCTCTCTCTCTCTCTCTCTCTCTCTCTCTCTCTCTCTCTCTCTCTCTCTCTCTCTCTCTCTCTCTCCCTCTCCCTCTCTCTCTCTCTCTCTCTCTTTGTCTCTCTCTATCTCATAGCCAAGTTTACACGAGGCTTCAAACAAACATTTGCTACTCTTAACATAAACACCAGCACTTCACTGTCCCAAATATTTATCTTTCACCTCTTCTCCTCCCTCTTTCGTTCTCTCCAGTCAAAGTGCCACGCGCCTAGCATTCACCTTAAGATGGATATCACACACTTGGTGTATCAATAATTTGGGTTAAAGGGGTATGACATAAGGGCCCCCTAGCCCCATGGGCAAGATGCAAGATGTGTGTGTGTGTTTTAAAACCCATACATGAGACTTGTTGACAGAGAAAGTTCAATTGTAGATATAAACAGAGAAGGTACAAAGCGAGTGTGTGCGTCTGGATAAGTATGTTTTTATAACGGTTTCCATAATAACAATACAATAGCTATCGTCAGCTGAGGTATCACACATACACACATACCACACACATACACATACACTGAAAAGCTGTTAGTTTATAAGAAAACAAGCCTATATCTTGGTTTCAAAGTATCGTATAATGACACATGCGTACATATACAAACAAAAACTGTTTATTTCTGAAATAGTATCTCTCACATGGCTCCCAACTCCATACTCAAGCAGACATGTACGATTCCTTAAAGCAAACAAACACGCACACATGTGTGCACACATCCACACACACACACACACACACACAGTGTGTCTCTCTGCAGTCATTGTCATTGCTCTCCTATGGTCATTGTGTTTGTGTGTTTATTTAGCGGGACTACACCTTACTGCATTTGTTTTGTCCTCGGGCCACACTCTTCCTGTACGTGTGTGTCTGTGTGTGTGTGTGTGTGTGTCTGTGTGTGGGTGGGTGGGTGTGTTTTGCCCTGTATGTCTGGGTGCGCTAGCTTCAAGCAGCTGTGTAGCTCAGCAATTAAGCTTGACAATCCTAAACCTGTGTGTCACTTCACACCCCATGCCGGGCCCAGCGGCTGTAGCTCAGCCAGAGTTACATTCCAGCCTGCCAGCATTGACACCTGCTACTGCTACACTGCTTAATAAAGACACAACACTACTGCAGGGCCTGCCCCCACCCCAACCCACAAGCTAGTCTAGTCAGTGGCTCTTTGCTAAAATATGAAGGCCTCATGACATATTATGAAACTTTATGACACTTTGGGATACTTTATGACACTTTGTGACACTTGAAGACATATTTTGACATCTCCCAGCTTAGCTGAATGAATGTTTCTGTTATCCACTGTAAGGGAATGAGCAATGAGATACAGGCCAGTGTACCAGCACTGAGAATTAGGGTTAGGATTTTTGACAGCATTATGAAGCTGGATGCCACTACTGCGGTAGCATTGTGACACTGTAGGACGTCATTGCTCAATGACATCAGCCAGCTCGAGTTGCTGCCATGGTGACATTTACATTTATTCATTTAGCAGACGCTTTTATCCAAAACGACTTCCAAGAGAGAGCTTTACAAAAGTGCATAGGTCACTGATCATAACAACAACGAGATAGGCCCAAAACATTGCGAGTAGCCAAACATGAAGCATACATTGTGAAAAGCAAATAAGTGCCAACGGGAACATAAGAGCATGTAGTGAAACAAGTTACAAATTAAACAACATGAACCTCAAAAGTGCAAGAGTTTACCTGTAGAAAAAGCAAGCAACAATAATATAATATAATTTGCAGCGAGTACAAGAGGTTAAGTCAGTTACAGCTAACCAACAAGAGCAACAAGTCCCTCAGTAAGAGTCATTGTGTTCCTGAAGGAAGCTAACATCAGGTCCAGCAAATCATTCCTAAGTACCGTTGTACTCCCGGAACAAGTGCGTCTTGAGCCTTTTCTTGAAGGTGGGGAGACAGTCAGTGTCTCTGATGGAGGTGGGGAGTTGATTCCACCATTGGGGGGCCAGACAGGAGAAGAGCTTGTGTTGGGAGCGGGTGCTCTTGAGAGCTGGGACCACCAGACGGTTGTCAGAAGAAGACCGTAGGTGGCGGGTGGGTGTGTAAGGCTGGAGGAGAGACTTGATGTAGTCGGGTGCAGTCCCGTTCACTGCTCGGAAGGTCAGTACCAGGGTCTTGAATCTGATACGGGCTGTGATGGGTAGCCAGTGGAGGGAGATGAGGAGCGGGGTAACATGGGAGCATCTGGGTAGATTGAAGACCAGGTGGGCCGCTGCGTTCTGAATCCTCTGGAGAGGGCGGGTCGCGCATGCTGGGAAACCAGCGAGCAGTGAGTTGCAGTAGTCCAACTTGGAGAGGACAAGTGCTTGGACTAGCAGCTGGGTAGAGTGCTCAGACAGGTATCTCTTGAAATTGGAATGGAATTGAATGTAGATCAATATGCAGCCCTTGCCTTGGTTTATGAAGGCCCACTGGACCTGAGGAGGTAATGGAGAATCTCCATCGAGCTAAATATTAACACCATGGCAACACCCCTCCCACACACACACACACACACATACACTACCCTACCACCCCACACCTCCTTGGTATTTGGGAGCCTCTCACGAATACCAGCATGCACTGTGCTGTCCTGCCAGTGAACCCCATCCTACTCCACTACCCCCCTCCAAACACACACACAGACACACACACACTCGCACACACACACAGCCCTTATCGCCAGCATCGTCTCACGGAGGAGCAAACTTCCTGCACTTCACACACACACACACCGAGGCAGACACACACATTCATATTCTATACCAGCACTCTCTTTCACTCTGCAGACACACACTTGCACTCACTGAACCTGTATTATCTTCCTTACTTACACAGAATACACATTTTAACACACCCACACACCTTGAGCTTTCGAAGCCACACACACACACACGTTCTAAGGTATGTGATGGTGTGTGTTCGGTCTGAGATCTGAGTGATGCCTATCTTGACCCTACAGGATGACTCTGCAGACAGCAGATGGGATGAGACAAAAAGAGATAGAGAGGGAAAGAAAGAGAGACGAGGGAGGGGGAGATCCAGGAGTGACTCAACACAGACGAGACAGGGGGTTTTATCTTCTGATTTACCAATTTACTGCTTATCGCTCACTGTCTCCTGGCACACACTCACGCACACACACAAACACACACGCACACAATTAAAGTAGCTTAGCCGGGGGCCGTGTATCCTGGTTATAAGTGCTTGTTGATGTTTTCCAAAGCTTGGTAATAGAATGAATAAACATGGTGTAACCTTTTAATTGAGTGATGACATGATGATGATGGAGAGATAACTTACTGCTCCTTGTGGAGCGAAGGAGGACTGTGTTCACTTCTTCACAGTCCCCCCCCACCCTCCCCCCATCCACCAGCTTTAATCCTGTTTATGTTCATTAGTAATTCTGTGGGTTCCACTTCTCACAGCAATGGAGTGGGCAATTACCCTTCCTCCCCCACCCTCTCTCTCTCCCTCTTTCTCTCGACTTTTTTCTCTCTGTCTTGTGTGTCTCTGTTTCTCTCCCATCCCCTGTCTCTTCTTGACTAACACTATGTTCAAAGCTGCAGGTCTTTTTCTCAGTTGAAAGAGAGCTCCTATCTCACTTCCCTCCCCAATCTCCCTGGTTCTGTCTCTCTCTCTCACCAGCCCTGTCACTGTCTCTCCCTGTTTCTCCTCCTCTCTTCACTGACCCCCCCCCCCCTCCCCACCCCGTCTCTCTTTCTGTTTGGAGAGGGCTTGTCAGAGCCCTGCCAAGGGCAATCTCAGTGACATGCTCTCCACCCTCCCCCACACCCTTCTCCTCTGGCTCTCTCCCCTTCCTCCATCCCCCCTGGAACCCCAGGACGAGGGACCGACAGAGCTCTCTGCAGACCTCAGCTTAGTACACACACCACATGTGGCCCGGTCATGGAGACCACCACAGGTCCTCCTCGGGCCTCTCTCTCCCTCTCACCCTCTCTTTCTCTCTCTCTGTCTGTTTCTCCCTCTCTCTCTCTCTCTCTGTCCCTCTCTCTCTCTCTCTCTGTCTCTGTCTCTCTCCCTCACTCTCTCTTTCTTTCTCTCCCTCGCTCTACCTCTCTCTCTCTCCCTCTCTCTCTCACTCCTTACTTCCCTCCCTCGCTCTCCTTCTCTGCCGCTTTCTCTCCCTCCCCTTCTCTCTACCTCTCTCACTTAATCCCCTCTCTTTCTCTGTCCCTCGTTCTTTTTTCCCCATTTCGCAGGCCTTGTTCTCTCTCCGTCTCTCTTTCTGTCTCTCTTTTCATTCTCTCTTTTTATCTTAACAATCATCATTTGTCCCTCACATGTTCACAGAAATACACATATTAACAGGTGTTATGCTCTGCTTCTCTCTCTCTCTCTCTCTCTCTCTCTCTCTCTCTCTCTCTCTCTCTCTCTCTCTCTCTCTCTCTCTCTCTCTCTCTCTCTCTCTCTCTCTCTCTCTCTCTCTCTCTCTCTCTCTCTCTCTCTCTCTCTCTCTCTCTCTCTCTCTCTCTCTCTCTCTGGGCCAGGGCCTGAGTGTGTGCTGTCTGTGTGTGGGGGAGGTCCCTGTTCCCCAGGGAGCCAATAGCAGGGCAGTATTGTGCACTCAAGGGCCTACGCAGCTTATTAGAAGGCCACAGTGGAATTCTGGGAGAAACAAGATCTGAGCAGAGGAACAAACTCAGAGACACTTCCCAGCTGTGGGCTACTGACTGCCTTTTCTTTCTATTTCTCATTTCTAGTCTTTCTATTTCATGCTCATTTCGAATTGTTAAACCTTGTCACTGGTGAGAAAACAGACTTTTGACCATTAATGTTTAGAAAAGGAAAAAATATGTAGTAGAACATGTGGCTATGAAGGTCTCTTTCAATCTCTCGCTTTTCTCTATCCCCTCCTCTTATCCCCAGATGTGCTGACAATACCAGGTGGTGTGGTTGTGTGTGTGGATGCGTGTATGAGTGTGTGTGTGTGTGTGTGTGTGTGTGTGTGTGTGTGAGGGTGTGAGTGTGTATGAGCATATCCCACACCTTGTGTTTGTCTTGGCCCCGAGAGGTGCAGAGACAGACATAGAGGAGGAGAATGCCCTCGAGTGTTTGGTTAGCGGAGGAAGGAGGGGGGCAGGTGGGGCGGTCAGCTCCGGGTTTCTGTCCTCGCTGGCTAAACGATTTTCATTCCTTTAGTTGTGTCTGTGTCTATTGAGACAAGATATTATCTCATGTAGCTGTCAGTACTTGAAATACCAGGAGATGGCTGTCTATTCACAGTTTTAAATACAAAAAGTGTTATATACTAAAAGGGTATTGTCAGATGGTTTCCGCAATGATGTGACGGGTGCCCTCACACACACAAATACACACACACACACACACGGGTGAACACACTTTTTTACAAGTGTGAATATGCTGGCTGTAAGCGGCAGTTTGATTGGCAGGTGGTAGAGAGGAGAGGAAGTGAGGCTGACAGAACACTCAGATGGTGTTAACGGGTGATTGACAGGTGAGCCGCACCCTGACTGACCATCTGGGAGGCGACTTTCTCCCTCTGCTCCCCAAGCCTTGAAGTCACTCAGGACAATACACACTTAGTGAGGGAAGGAATGCTGTAGGAATGAGAGAGGTCGTTTTTGTACATTTTTGGCATTGTATCTTAACTTGAACTATCTACTCTCATACATAAAGTCACACACACACACAAACCCACACACACACTCTCCCTCCGTCCCTCCCTCCCTCACTCACTCCCACCCTCCCCTTTCTCTCTCTCCCTCTCATTCTGATGGTTGCTGTTGAGTTGTTCCATCCATCTGGTCTCCCTTCTCTTCTCTTGTTTCTCCTGAGTGTTTTTGCTGATCCTCGGCTTTCCCTGCATCTCCCCAGGGGTGTGTGTGTGTTTGAGAGTGTGTATGTGTGGGTGTCAGTTTGTGAGTGTGTGAGCATAAATGAGAGCTTGATAGCAAAAGACAGAATGATAGAATGAGTGTCTGTGTGCTTATAAGTTCTGTTAGTACGGTACATGTATGAACTTTTTATAATATCAAACTGCCCATGCTGTGCTTTCCTGCATGCGTACATGTTTTGCATGAATGAATGTGTGTGCCTGCATTGGTGTGCCTGTGTGCCTGAGCGTGCTTGCGTCTGTGTGTGTGTTTGCGTGTTTGCTTGCACGAGTGTATGTGTGCCTGCATGAGGGGGTGTTTGTGTGTGCGCGCGAGGCTGGCCAGGTGTCTGGTCTGTGGGCTGTGTCTGTCAGTGTCAGAGGGGCAGGGGTGTGGAGTGAGAGTGGGAGTGGGTCTGGGGCACTGTGACCACTCTGGCTGGGAGACATTCCACACATTCCCCAGGATCTGCCTGGGATAAAAGCACGAGAGCACACCTGGTAGACACAGATACAGGCTCAGCACACACACACACACACAGACCCACACCCACAGATACAGGCTCAACACACACACACACACACACACATAGAGGCTCGGTTTTCTGCACCAATTAACCTGAAATGTAAAACCACCCCGTCAAGTGCAAAGGTCAACTGCCGAAAAAGCAGCCCAAATCCATCAGGAGACTGCCCTTTCTCACCTCTCCGTCTTGTCTCAAAATGACTTCAGATACAATTGTAAAATGATTGTTTTTGCCCTTTTTTTTGTTGCCCAAAATACCAGGACAGAAATATATATCTAGAGCATACTATGCTATCTTTTTGTGACCACCAAAATACAACCATATCCATATGTTCACAGGCTGCTTCGAGTCTCCCCGCACAGTTCAACAGCGTTCACTATATTTATCTTTGTGACCTCCTCCCTCAGCCTTAGGAACTGTGTGTGTTCCTGGTCGGGTGTGTCGAGAGTGGATGTCTGAGCAGACTGGGGCTGATAGACAGTGAAAGTGCAGAAACTGTGTGTTTGTGTGAACAGGGGCCCACGCCAGATCAGCGTCTGTCAACGCTAGTCATAGCAGCCAGAGGGACAGCACACACACACACATACACACACACACATATACACACACACACAAAGATGGTAAGTGACAACTGACTACATGACACTAGAGAGGGTGAGGAAATCGAGAGAAGGAAGGATAGAAAGCCAGAGTGAGGTTAGACTAAAATGTTTCCAAGTTTAACCTGGAGCTGTTGGTTATCGCATAAGAACATTACTTAAGAGGAATTCCAGGTCCTTTGCTTCAGCACTGCTCCTTAAAACGCTAACAAGTGTTTCCATGTACTTGTGCTCCCCTCCTGTTCTTTTGTTCTTTTTCTGTCCATCATTCTCCCATTCCTCTTTTTTCTCCCTCCATCCATCCGTCCCTTCCTCCCTTCCTTCCTCCTTCCTTCCCTCTCTCCCTCTGTGTGTGTGTGTGTGTGTGAAGGAATTTTGACCCTCACTGGGGTAGTGTGAGAGACTTTCTAGACTTCAAAGGGCAGGTAGCTGACAGGCACAAGAGGGGTCGATAAGTCCGGCTGGATCACAATAGACCCTCCACTGCACACCTGGGCTGCATGGAGAGGCAGCGACGTGTAGAGAGAGCACCACACACCCCACACCCCACTCCCGTCTCTGTCCCTCCCTGCACATGAGCTGGAGATGGGGCCCCAGTAAATGTTCACACACACAAACACACACACACACACACAGACAGACGTGTACACACACATACACTCTTGCTCTCTCTCCCTGCTTCCTGTGTTGCCCCCCTGACCTCTGCTTCTGCAGGTGCTGGGGTCTTTGTGTGAGGACATGTGTTGTGACGAACTCTAAGTCCCCTCAACCCCCCCCCCCCATCCACCCACTCCCAGAGCAAGGATCAGGTGTGGGGGCTCAGGTGAGGGTTGAGGGGGGAGCTTACACATGAAGTTCAACTGCAGACTCTGTCTCTCATGACCACATGACCACACACACAATGAGAGTGTGAGACTACCAGTAGATACAGGCAGATCCTGCGGATGTTGTGACCATCAGGACAGAGAGAGAGAGAGAGAGAGAGAGAGAGAGAGAGAGAGAGAGAGAGAGAGAGAGAGAGAGAGAGAGAGAGAGAGAGAGAGAGAGAAGGGGGGAGAGAGAGAAATAAATAAATATTGAACGAAAGAGTGGACGTTTCTAAACAAATTGGCTCAAAAAGGAATTCAACCAAGGCTTTAATCATTGTTGTGTGTCTATGGGCAACATTGATTTTGTCATGTAAAAACGTTTGAAATGTTAACTGATTCAGACTTTATGTGAAAGAAAACTATGATTGACCTTTGATAAGTCGGTTAGGGAGGGAGGAGAAAGTATTTAGTCTGATGGGAAGCCCAAGGACACCCCAATCTACTGTAGAACACACTGTAGAACAAGAGAAGAAGCAGGGGGTGAGGCAGGGGGTGAGGCAGGGGGGAGAGAGGGCTTGGTGGGGGGGTAGAGAGACAGGGAGAGAAGGAGGGAGACAGTGAGGGAGGGAGCAATGAAGGAGTGTATGTGTTTTTCCTTGCTTTAACCCAGACACCATTTGAGAACACACTGCTATAATGTCTGTTGAAATCCGGTATTGCCAGCGTACACAACGTGCGTCTGCTTAAGTGTTAACGTGTGTAGGTTTGTCTACATGTATGCATGAGTGTGTGCGTGTGTGTTTGTGAGTGTGCTTTTGCATCCAACACAGTTAGTGGCATGTTTGTCTAAAGTGACACAACCCCATTAACACAAGTACACCCCTATTGAAAGACAGGAAAGGGGCGGGACACCCATCCATGAAAGACAGGAAAGGGGCGGGACACCCATCCACCACTCAGTTCTTCTTATCTGGACACACGCAAGTAGGGAGGGGTCCAATCACAGACCGGCATTACCCCCCACTTCCTGTTTTTGCTGCCGGGACGTCCCGTCACCTTGGCGACCCAGTGGCACACGTAGCCTCTTAGCGTCAGGGCTTCAAAGGGAACTGCGACCAAGCAGGAAACTGAGCTTAAACACACCAATGAGGGCATCAGTCCATTTCCTAATGGACACTCATTAGGACTGGCTGCAGGCCAAGTAGCAATGGCATCCCATTTGAAATGTATACTTTAGGGGCAAAGACCCTGGCATGGAGGGTAGGAGGACCAGAGACCCTGGCATGGAGGGTAGGGGGGCCAGAGACCCTGGCATGGAGGATAGGGGGACCAGAGACCCTGGCATGGAGGGTAGGGGGACCAGAGACCCTGGCATGGAGGATAGGGGGACCAGAGACCCTGGCATGGAGGATAGGGGGACCAGAGACCCTGGCATGGAGGATAGGGGGACCAGAGACCCTGGCATGGAGGGTAGGGGGACCAGAGACCCTGGCATGGAGGAGGGTAGGGGGACCAGAGACCCTGGCATGGAGGGTAGGGGGACCAGAGACCCTGGCATGGAGGATAGGGGGACCAGAGACCCTGGCATGGAGGGGGTTAGGGGGACCAGAGACCCTGGCATGGAGGGGGTTAGGGGGACCAGAGACCCTGGCATGGAGGGGGTTAGGGGGACCAGAGACCCTGGCATGGAGGGAGTTAGGGAGTCAGGTGGCGGAGCGATTCCCGGCCGTACCAAATGACGTTGTGTCCTCGGGCAAGGCACTTCACCCTACTTGCCTTGGGGGGAATGTACATGTACTTATTGTAAGTCGCTCTGGATAAGAGCGTCTGCTAAATGACAAAATGTAAATGTAATGTAGGGGGACCATTTGTGCTGTCAAGTTGGCAGCTGTCATGCCTGGACCCTCAGGTGTGGCACAGTCAACACTCCCCACTGGTCATGTTACGTCTGTGTCTTTCTCTCCACCTGTTGTCAGTGGCTATGTCAGAGTCTAAGACCTGCCTGAGGTTCTGGCAGTGAAGCAGTGTTGATAGAGCTGGTTTGAGGGAGCTGTTTGTCTTGATAGGCGTGTGTCTGTCCCAAGGCCTTGGTCTGTAGACCTTGTTGTCTAGGTCCCCCATGGTCACTTCCATCATCAACCACAGAAGAATGACTAGGAATCAGTCATCTTGGAAAGCATGAGATTAGAGATCCTCAGTTGAACACTGATAGCTTTTTCTTTCTTCTAGAGTAAAGGTGAATACAGTGAAAACAGTTATAGAGTTTACATTCAAATGAATGCTTTAAAAATATTTGTATTTCTATTATTAATCAATTTTTTCTACCCTATTTGTATGGGAGGTCAGTAAACGGGCAACAGTAACACTAGCCTGTGTATTTTATACTGTGTGTTACTGTGTGTGTGTGTGTGTGTGTGTGTGTTGTGTGTGTGTGTGCGTGTTACTGTGTGCTGTGTGTCTGTCCGATCTCTGTTATGTGTTCAGAGGTCCAGACGCAGGACCATCGAGACGTCTGGGCACACGTTCCCCCCCCCCCTCCCCCTTCTACCCTCATTCGCTTCTTTTATTCATAGAAGGGGTTAACGAGATCCATCATCACCTCATCTTCAGTTTATTATGAGAGGGCTCTTTCCTGTGGCAGGTAAAAATAATCAGGCAGTTCTACAGACACACATATCCACTAAGGTCCTCCGCAGGACCTAGACTTGTGATTGTTTTTACTCACTTCCTGTGGGGCATGCACTGGAGAATATGGGAAATAGAGTACCCAGAGAGAGAGGCCTTCAGCCTGTAAAATGATTTCGTGAGGACCTCCAAAGAATTGTCTCTTCCCCTCTAGGACAGGAGTGACGTGGCTGCTTTGCTGAGTGTTGCCGTTTGGTTCTGTCCCTGTCTTTTGACAACGTTCTCTACTTTTATTTCCTTCCCTATGTGCTTTCAGTCTGCAGTTCTGATTGAATAAACAAAGCAGGTGACAGTGAACCAACTGGAGACATTGCCTGTCTCAGAAGTGCCCATGCCTTCACCTCACCACCTTCTGACTAGCCATCGTGTCCTCAGCTAATCTGCCTACTTTACCCTGCATCCCACAAACACACAACCACACATACTCACGCACACGGAAAATGACAGAGACCAGGAATGCCAGCGTGGACATTTTGTGCACCTGTCAGCAGATGGGATTGTGAGATGGCCTTTTGCCGAAACACACACACATACACACACACACACACAACCACACGCACACACAAACAGAAGCTGCTGTCCCTGTGGAGGGAAAACGAGAGCATGTAAGGCAATTTCAGCGCGTGGAAGGAAAATATTTTCATTGCGAGGGTATCTGTTCATGTCAACAACCTGATGGAGCCGTGGGTGGAGACACTTGGTTCCCAGGAGGTTTCTGTCCTCGGCAGGGATACGGCGGGTGAGGCGGGTGGGGGTGGAGGCGGGTGGGGGTGGAGGCGGTTGGGGGTGTCTTGGTTGTTCCCAGATATGAGGAGAACATGATGAGTGTCAACACCCCTGACCAGAGAGATAGAGAGGGTCAGTGTGTGACCGACATGTCACAGGGACAGAGATACACGTGAACTTCCCCAAAACGTTATCCAGTCTGTGAGTGTGTGAGTGATTGTGTGTGTGTGTGTGTGTGCGTGTATTTATGCATGCATGTGTCCATGCGTGTGTGTGTGTGATTGTGTGTCTGAGTCGTCCTTTATCCACTAAGGGTCTCTGTGTTTTCATAACAGTCCCTCCTACCTCAGTTTCTGCAGTATGTTGCTCTGATACCACGTCTATTCTCAAAGCATCGGACACATTCCTGCTGGTGATACAACTCTCACCATTAGTGGAAAAAACACAGACAACTGAATTTCTGGGTAAACCAAAAGAACTGCAACCTCCATAATCACAAAATTCAAATACCTCCAAAAGCTTGTCATAAGGTCTTCATAAGATTGTCACAATATTTACATCTTACCTGTCATAACATACTTATGCCTTATATACCATATGTCTGTATTAGCAGTAATTGATGATTTTGAACTGTCTCTAACATTGTCAGCACTCTGTCAGTTTACAGAAGGACAGATAGCTAGACCAAGGTTCTAGCCTTGAGCTTTTGAGGAGAAGTTAAGAGAACAGTAGGTCCGTCTGTGATCAGATATCATCTGCCAGAGTCTACACACCACACACACACATACAAACACACACACACACTTAATGTTATATAGTGGGGAACAGGTGGCCCTCCTCAATGGAACAAATAAAAGCCTGTTTTACCTAGCATGTTATAGAATAGAGCCCACATAGTATCGTTTATGTCATCACCTTGCTTAGATTTGAAAGAATTAAAAGAAACGCATGCTGTTTACAGGAAGCTACAGAAAATCTTCAAAACAACTGCTAAACTCCTCATTTTAAGATGACAAACACTTAGCCAAAATCATTTCCAAACACGCTTCATTTACATCTTGCAAAGGCTTTCATCTGAACATGACTGTTCGCCCATGTCATGCTATGAATGACTGTCATGTCTGTATGAGCGTGCTTCAGTGTCCTACCAACTGGCTCCAACAGGAATCCAGGACTAACCTGCTGCAGCTGCAGAGCTGTGTTAGTGCAGAGGAACTTAGAACATCTCTCACATTTCTTCAGAAAGGATTCCGTGAAAGGGGCCTTAGACATTGAAGTGTTACGGGTCATTGACGCTTATTGTACACTGAAACAAGTATTTGTCTTAGGCACCAGCCTCCTTTCACAGAAAGTGTGTGTGTGTGTGTGTATGTGTGCCTTCACTTGCACATGTACAAAAGAGCGAGCGAGGAAGAGACAGAGAAGGAAAGAGGGATTGGGAAAAAAAGAGGAATAGAGGGGCAGAAAAGAAGAGAAGAAGAGAAAGGCTTTCTGACTGAGAGGTTAGCCGGGAGGCATCTATGGGAGGGAGGAAGTTCACCCACCTGTATCTGGTTTACAACTGTCACATCCAATCTCCCCCACCACACTAAGATACAGCTCTCTCTCTCCCCTGTTCAATACACCACACTAAGATACAGCTCTCTCTCCTGTTCAATACACCACACTAGATACAGCTCTCTCTCTCCTGTTCAATACACCACACTAGATACAGCTCTCTCTCTCCTGTTCAATACACCACACTAAGATACAGCTCTCTTTCCTGTTCAATACACCACACTAAGATACAGCTCTCTTTCCTGTTCAATACACCACACTAAGATACAGCTCTCTTTCCTGTTCAATACACCACACTAAGATACAGCTCTCTCTCCTGTTCAATACACCACACTAAGATACAGCTCTCTTTCCTGTTCAATACACCACACTAAGATACAGCTCTCTTTCCTGTTCAATACACCACACTAAGATACAGCTCTCTCTCTCTCCTGTTCAATACACCACACTAAGATACAGCTCTCTCTCTCCTGTTCAATACACCACACTAAGATACAGCTCTCTCTCCTGTTCAATACACCACACTAAGATACAGCTCTCTTTCCTGTTCAATACACCACACTAAGATACAGCTCTCTTTCCTGTTCAATACACCACACTAAGATACAGCTCTCTTTCCTGTTCAATACACCACACTAAGATACAGCTCTCTCTCTCTCCTGTTCAATACACCACACTAAGATACAGCTCTCTTTCCTGTTCAATACACCACACTAAGATACAGCTCTCTCTCTCCTGTTCAATACACCACACTAAGATACAGCTCTCTTTCCTGTTCAATACACCACACTAAGATACAGCTCTCTCTCTCCTGTTCAATACACCACACTAAGATACAGCTCTCTTTCCTGTTCAATACACCACACTAAGATACAGCTCTCTCTCCTGTTCAATACACCACACTAAGATACAGCTCTCTCTCTCTCCTGTTCAATACACCACACTAAGATACAGCTCTCTCTCTCCTGTTCAATACACCACACTAAGATACAGCTCTCTCTCCTGTTCAATACACCACACTAAGATACAGCTCTCTCCCCTGTCCAAACACCCAAACTCAAAACTGATGCTGTCTGGCTTGCTTAAGTTTTACTATTGTTCAACTTGATATGACTACTATGATGTTTATAAGGAACAGTAGTTCAAATTTACCATTTTAAATCATTCCATATAATATAATATCATACATTATACTGTATATAATGCAAACAAGCATTCAATTGAATCAATTGAACTCTGAGATCAGTAAGGGGATGTCTGAAGCAAGGTATGATAAAGTCTCTAAATCATCCAATGGGATTGTGGTCCTTGCATCTCCTTGACAAATATTCAACCAATGGGAGAGCACCTGCCTCCAGTGTCTGGTCCCGGAAGTTCTAATCAACCATTTGCAATTATCCATGTCGTGCCACCACGTCGATCCCCACCACAGCACCGCATCCTGTCTCTTGGGGGTCTGAAGAAAGACGCTGTCCGGTTCGTACGGTGTTCCGGACCCTTCTCAAAGGATTCTGCTTCCGGAACAATTCTGACATGGGTGGTGTGGCGGGGTGGGGTTGGATCAGAATGACAAAGTGAGGGTGCAGCAGATCAGAGAACACACACGCATGCTCTCTCTCTCCTTCCCCTCTACCCTTCTCTAATCACGAGCCGAGCTGGACCTCCGCTCCTTCCAGAACAAAGGCCTGTGTTTGTTTTCTTGCGCCCCTTTTATTTCGGGCGTGCACCTCTGTGTGCGTGTGCAGCCACTTTGATGTACACGCTCCATGCACGCCTCCACGGGACCTGCTGCGAAACGATACATGCTCGTGACCAAGCCTGTCGAAAAAAGGAGAGAAGGAACACAAAGGAGGGGAAAATTGTTTGTTTCCTTCTCAATCACTAATGGGCTTTTACCATGGAGCCCCAGGCTCCCAATGCTTTTATTAGCAAGTCTTAGATCTGCAGTTGGTCAAGTTGGGCACTTCCAAAGTACTTTTATTTTACTCGCCTTTGAAGCAGTGAACTGCATTATTCACCTTTTGTCGGTCATGTCTAATTTTAGACCCAGACAACGATAACTCCCACTGCCTCAGCCAGTCCACTGCCTCAGTCAGTCCACTGCCTCAGAAAGTTACCATGGGGTCATTTTGGACTTTGTGATACCTTAACTTGTGGGGACCAAGTTGATTCGGTTAAACTCACTGATCAGTGGTGTCATCAAATGGCATCGAGATAGTTCTGGAAGGTGTCTGTGTGTCCGATGATCAAAGAACCGGGGCACAAGCCCAGCAAAGCAACAAATAAAGGTGGAGGGGTAGAACGACCACGCCTGGTCACAGAGGTCATGTTGTGGGTTTACAGTAAGTCATGCTGCTCAAATCTAGACTTCAATCATGAAACCTGTAAGACTTGGGGAACTCGGTGTTGAAGAAGGAAATACCCTTACGTGGTTGTCTCATGAATCCCAATTTGTTAACTTTGTCAAAACTCAATTGTCTGTCTGTTTGTCTAGACATGGATGAATGTCTGTCTGTGAAGGGTTGAGCCCTTCTTCTAGTGTGTTCCTACATATCTGGTCAAAGACAACACTGATTGGGTGATAGAGGGAGTCCCCCTGATAGAGGAATAGACAGATGAGAAGAGGGGTGAGGGGGAGGAGAAGAAGAACGATAAGGTTTCTCACAAAGGGGAGATGGCTTTTTTTCCCTCTGAAGGGTACTATGGTTGAGCTGTGAAGGAGAATGCCAACATTCAAGGGTGTGTTTGTGTGCGTGTGTGTGCGTGTGTGCGTGTGTGTGCGTGTGAAAACCAAAGCAGATAGAAGGTGTGAAATGTGTGTGACTCCTCATTCACCTCCAGGTAAGATAGGGGCGGATTCTTCCTTGTCTACCAGCCTACCCAAGAACAAGGAGTAGTTCAAGAAATCAGGTGTATTGTGTGTGTGTGTGTGTGTGTGTGTATATGATTGCCTGCTCTCAAGAGTGGCTGGGTGGCCTACATGTTGGCTTCTGATTGTCATTTATGTTGCGTCTTACAGTTAAATACAGTAAAAATTAAAATGAAAGATCATAATAAAGTCCCTCCATAAATGTCTCACCTCAACACAACTGTAGCTGAGGCTTGAAGGAACAGCTGTAGAAAACACATAGCTCAAACACCATAGCTCCATGTAGCTGGATATTTGGACACAATATTCCCTGACTGATATCTAGCTCAGCTACGCGTGTGTGTGTGTGTGTGTGTGTGTGTGTGTGTGTGTGTGTGTGTGTGTGTGTGTGTGCCTGACCAAGTTGCAGCTGCTTTGAATCACAGAATTATAAACCAAACAGAATGTGTCTTATCGGTCTGGGATCAGTGTCAGTCAGCCAGGCCAGCTTCAGCAGAAGTCAGTGTGTCCTCTTTAACACTAGGGGGCAGTGTCTCAGGGCAGAATTAACTGAGGTAAATACAACTTGTAGGTCTCAATCTGTAATGACAGACCCTGTGTGTGAATTTATCTTTTAAGTTGAATGCCCAAGTGATTCATATGATGTGTGTGTGCAGTTTACAGCTACTGTAATGATTACAAATGCTGCCAGGCTTTGTTATATTATAACTCAATCATTTTTGATGTTACAAAAACAAAATCTCAACAGTTCTTGGCTGGTGTACTTCGATCCATTGAGGTGGTAGCTAGCACTGGCTGGTACTTGCCCCCCGAAAAGGTAGCCTGCACTGGTAATGCTGTACTAGTCTAGAATAAGACCCATAATTGGAGAATGTCATTAAGCAGCCAAAAAGGATTATTGTCTTCAAAAGAAACATTAGCTGCTCTAAGGAAGGAGGATGGAGGATTGAGACTGGAACCCCTAATCTAGCCGGACCCCCACGGTCAACACTCCCCCACCTGGCTCCTATTACCCCTCCGCAAATCTTTAATCCCTCCGTTTGTTTTCCTGGAGAGAGGGATGAAGGTGGAAGAGGAGAGAGAGGGCATCTGTTTAAGACTATGAAACTAATGGGTACAATTGGGATGTTGAAAAGATGTGTACGGGTGTGGCTCAAGCTTGCGGTCCGTTGGGCTATTAGTCAAAACGAATTCTGTTCATGAGCTGTTGTTGTTTGTTTTTCTAGCGTGAGAAGAATTTGTTTGCTGATCAGTGATACCAATGATGACTCTGTTCAAATTGGCAGATTTGCGTTGCATACACATGTGTGTCTGTGTGTGCGTATGTTTGTGTGTGTCCTTTGTTTGCACGTGCCATGCACGAGTGTGTGTGTGCATGCCCGGTTCTAGCAGCTCTCTCTCTCTCTCTCTCTTTAATAAGAGCGTTGTTTGTGTTTCCCCTGATTGGGACCACATTGGAGCGGGTCGGCCCGGGTGGGACCAGGGGTCCTGTTCTCCGGGGGAGTCTCCCCCGCTCCTTCCTCTCCTCCCCTCAGAAGTCCTCTCCGCTGGGGGGGCTTGCAAACGAGAAGCGCCCCGCCACGCTATGACCTCGCACTGCCTCCGTCAAGGTGACTAAGGTTACCCCTCCCTTCCCTGCGGGGGTAGAACATACACACACACAAACATGCACCGTAGACACGCCATACACACCCAATACACACCCCCATCCACACACACACACCATCACACACTATTAACCCCCTTAGTCAGTTCCCTCCCTACAAAACTATAACCCGCACCATACACACAGCCACCCTCTCTCCCCCAGCCCCAGAGGTCAACGGGTCGGATGAAAGGTCGGGCACGCTCAGTTCTGCCTGTGTGGCTGCGGCCCTTTTGTCGTGCCGACGCCCAGTGTGGTAGATACTGGGACTTGATAGTGTAAACATGATCACTTTAAACCAGGCTGAACTTTAAGAGAGGGAGGGAAGGAGAAAGAGAGAAAAACCGAGAGAGTGTGAGTGTGTGTGTGTAAGAGAGAGAGAGAGAGAGAGAGAGAGAGAAAGAGAGAGAGAGAGAGAGAGAGAGACAGAGAGAGAGAGAGAGAGAGAGAGAGAGAGAGAGAGAGAGAGAGAGAGAGAGAGAGAGAGAGACAGAGA
>NC_085028.1:4793603-4796103 GCF_963692335.1 Osmerus eperlanus
TTTGGACAACGATGGCCAGTTCTTACCTCGTACAGATACGACTTCATAGGCATTGCCAATTCAATACACTCACAGCAACACAAATTACTGTTCAAGGCGTGTTGCATACTACTTACAGTTTTTTTAATTCGCTTTGGTACTATT
Source organism: Osmerus eperlanus (assembly GCF_963692335.1). Taxonomy (NCBI): domain Eukaryota; kingdom Metazoa; phylum Chordata; class Actinopteri; order Osmeriformes; family Osmeridae; genus Osmerus; species Osmerus eperlanus. The sequence goes on from NC_085028.1 coordinate 4,793,748, forward strand.
TTCACAAGTATGTGGTAAAACCTCACAACTGTTAGTACAAAACTCAAAGCAGATCATCAAAAAGTCTATTTTTTCAAACATGTAATCACATGTTCAATTGACAAAGTACAATGCACAAAATTACACAATCACTTTTTCACCACACCTAATCAGTGTGTCATCAAAGAAATACCTTTCATATGAAGTAATTGTCTTTCACAATGCAATGGTCACAATACTTTTGATATGCTTCTCATCTAATTTGCGTAAATACATTTGACCAACACTTAATCCAACTGATCTTAATGGTTAATCACTGAACCGTTTGGTAAACCTATATATTTTCATTTCAGAAATAAACAGTATATTGATTTTGAGAACTACAGAAATAAAATGTGTTTTTGTACGAACATATAAATTAACCACACATGATGAATACTCGTTATTGCTACTTGATTTCAGATTGGGGTAACCACAATTGGTCATTACGTAGATATACGTAAAAGTGGGGGCGTAAACACTGGCAATTTCTTTCAACATAGCAGGATAGACAGCAAGGAATAGGAAGAGCTTGTGCACAAGGGATCCGTCAGAGAGGTGGGCATGGGCACCAACAGAGAGGTCAAAGAGGTGGGCATGGGCACCAACACAGAGGTCAGAGAGGTGGGCATGGGGCCTCTAAATGTTATGTTTTGTTCTCATTTAGTTACATACAGTAATAGAAAGTATACCTATGTTACAATTATATCTGAGAACTAGAGAGGGTACAATTTCTGGGGAAATTGTAGGGTGTGCTTGCTTGCTTCGGTTGCACAGGGGTCCGTTTTTGAATGACATTTTTACAACTGATATATCTGTATATTTTATATTAAAATGCATACTTATTATTTATAAAGATTACATAGATTTAAAAGCATTTTTTTTGTGCTGCTCATTTACAACTGAAAATACGAGTGAAGTGTAGAATTAAATATGATGTCTTCTCATTTCCCCTGCAAGAGGCAGCCTCATAGCTGAATCAAAACGAATAAATTTGGCAGACCGGTGTAAAAATTGACCTAATCTCTATGACTTAAACGTCCTTTTAAGTTTTCCCTTCTCGTGATATTTTCAGGCATTTAGCCTACTCATATTGCATTCATTCATTAATAAAGAACCCCCTTTGAAGATTATTCTACGACGTTACCGGCAGTAGAAGATGGAATCGCGATTCAAACAGTACCATCTGCTAACTGAAAATATGCCCCCAAAAACGTAAATAAGCTTGACATTTATTTAGTGGAAAATCGCTCATTCATAAAAAGCTCACTGGTAGCGATCATTGTCAGTAACAACGCAAAATGCGATATAGCCCTGTGTGGAGAAGCTGCCCCGGTAAATTGTACTACTACGGTACAGTACTAGACTACTGCTGTGTTCGTCTCTGTAGCGATTGCGTTGGTTGAATTGGATTTAACGTTCCGTTGTACGGTTTAGGCTGAAATTAATTATTTTCATGAACAGATTGACAAAGTTTAGGCTGTGGCAATGAAGTTCAGGTTAGTAGTTAGATAGACTTTTGATTTAAGTAAGGGGAGTGCCGAACATGTTCTGTCGCCGTTTGACTTCCTACAGCTGTGTAGATGTTTTTGTAGTGTCTCGCGTAGGCTACAGCGTTGCAGTGATACACTGGATTGAAACAACAGGTAATGATAATTTCACTCACAAATCGTTTACTTGTAATCTAATGTCATAATAAATCCTACAACGAAAATGTATATGTGAGGAATGTTTATTTTAACGATTGAAAACAGATAACGCTACATCATAGACCACTGTAGTATGTGTTGCCCGGGCAACACAGGCTAATGTCATGCTAATACTTCAGTGAAATAGTAGACTACTGTTTCCGAAAGTAGATGTACTTCCTTAATAATATCAGCTTATACTGTACATTACACATCACAATTGTGTGTCATATCACAAAGTAAAATGAGTAAATAGTTATCACCCTGGCCTCTTTGCTTGTGGCGTTTCTGCAGCTGCCTTGCAGTAAAGCTATAGTTAGCCTAGCTATCCCCCAAGTTAACAGATGCGAAACGAATGTTCTGCCAAAGGTAGTCACGCGTGTTTTCGTGACGTTAGTGACGTAGTGACGTTAGTAACGTCAGTGACTGTGGCTAGCAAATTAGCCACCGTTAGCTTCACTTTTCGCCACAAAAACTTAACTTAAGCCCAAACCATGCAACGGAACGTAAATTCCAATACAAGCAACTCAATCGCTACCAAGACGAAACTTTTGACACCTACGTTGTCTATGTAGGCCAAATATTGACTGAGTTTTAGGGGGGCAAAAATAAATAAAAAAATAAATAATAATAATATATATGTGAGAGAA